>NC_139644.1:44444207-44659450 GCF_964638095.1 Poromitra crassiceps | reverse complement strand
TCGAATCCAAACACTAACCCAGACCCTAACCCCAAACCCCCCTAAAAATGTTTCCATTTAACAATTTGAGACAAATTTGTGAAATAGAAACGTTTTTAGGCCATGGACGTCTCTATTTCACATTTTTCTAAGAGACTGAGCTGGAAAAATAGATTGAGGTAGCCAACCAAAAACAGAATTGCACAAAATGACATTAACACACTGAGAAAATAAACCTCAATATCACTGTTAAGGTTTGCTTGACAGTAGTAAATTGTTCACTGACATGTGGTCAGACTGAGTTTGGACTTCATTTGATAATCACACCACTCAATCCACTATTAAGCTGGTTTGGGTGAGTAATAAGGAGGTAAATACTGTATGGAGGAGGTAAATACTGTATTGTCTCCCGAAGGGGCCGACCCCCCGGGGACCCCTCTCCCATTGCCTAACCCTAACTCTAAACTCTCCCACCCCCCATGCGTAAACCTAACCTATCCCACCCCCCACACCTAACCCAGACCCTAACCTCCCACCCCGCACCACGCCTAAACCTAACCTATCCCACCCCCCACACCTAACCCAGACCCTAACCTCTCCCATTGCCTAACCCTAAACTCTCCCACCCCCCATGCGTAAGCCTAACCTCTCCCACCCCTCTATAAACTCCCATTCAAAATTAAAAAAAAACTTTTACATTTAAAATTGGAAATTGTGAAAGATAAATGTTTTTGGCTGTGGACCAAATATTTTACATTTTTCTAAGAGGCGGTGTTGATTTTTCAATACATACTTTTGAGAAACTCTAGCTTACTCAAATCTATCAATACACAAAGATGCCATTATCAATACAACACCTCAGAGGTAGACTTGCAGTTATTGTTAACCTGAGACATAGTTTATGAAAACTGCTTGAAGTCACCTTATACAGAGAAGTGGAGAAATATAGGCTACTGGTATAAAATCACAGCATCTGACAGTTGTCCAATTTATAGGCTACTTAGCATGAATGCTGGAGACCTGAAGACAAACTACACCTATAAAAGGGTTTTGAAGTGCAAGAATAACATCGCTTTTTGTGTCAATTAAGTAAGACAGTGGTTCTTGTCATTTTAGAAACCTTGGCTCGGAAATAGCATGGCCGCAATCATGTCTGAGTCCGGGGCCACATATTGGGCTACACTATGTCCATCACCCAGACGTTGCTGTTAAGGACGTCATTGAATTCAGCACGAAAGACCGGGAAACTTTCGTATGAGTCAGATAGCTGTAGGAACTTTCCACATGTCCGACCAATTGGCCGTCTTGTGAAATCAGACATTACTGTATACTCAACAGTGACACAGTCTGACACAATCAAATTGGATCCTGTGCAGAATCTCAGAAACTTCCCGAGTTTTTCTTCATCCAGTTCCCTGATATACCTTCGGAGATGATGTTCCACCTCTTTTTGCTTTGCTGTCATATCCGTTGGGAACTTCAACAGGCTTGACACCTTCTTGGCTGTGGGTTTAAGATCAGCATACATCTTTGTCAGCTTCTCATAATTCAGAGTGATCTTTGGTTTTGTGATCTCCCTCCAGCAATCAATAACAAACATTGGCTTTTGCACAAGTTCTTTGTGAGAAATTTCCATCAGAATTGCTGGAAGGGTGTCTGCTGAGACTTTTCTTCTGCAGTCATAGTTGTCGAGAATCTCCAAAATGTCATCCATTTCAACAGAGGAGAAATCTTGTAAAGCTTGCTTGAGGATCTCGCGCTCTTGGCAACTTACAAACTGCAGAAAGCTTTCTGTCAGGTCACTGTACACTGCTCCAAATAACATCTCCTCAACAAAGGGGGGTGCAAGCTTGATAGGAAGGTAGTGGCTATCTTGGTATCCTCTCACGAAAATCCGGCCGATGGCTTTCCAGGTGTCAGCCTTGAAATCATGTCTGATGAAGGGTACTTTCATTGTTGTCCCAAGCGTGCAACGATCATAGAAATCATGCCAAAAAGCACTAAGGACATCTCTAAGAACTCCTGACCCAGTACCAGGTTCCTCAGAATTATCTGGGAGCAATCGTCTCACTAACAGTGGTGTGGTCAGAGTGTCTGGATCAGAAAATGCTTCAATCATGTCATTGAAGCAATTTGCATGGTGGATAGTTATCATTTTTGTTTGAGGTGCATCGTCAAGTGTTTCAGGTTCATAAATCAGTGTGTCATTGTCATAAAATTCAGCATCTGATTGTGGGCCAAATGTAATTTCAGGGTCAGATATCTCATATACCGGTATTACATAGTCTTCAAGAACAACTACATCTTCCTGTAATACCTCTGGTAGAAGAAAACTGAAATCTAAGACCACTGGGACATCTGTGTTGACTGGGTGATTTGTAGCGGTTGAATGATCTGTGGCAACTTGGTGAGGCAGACTGACCTGGTCCTGGTTTTGATCAGAGTAACTGGACTTCAGAGACAGAGATTCACTTTCAGAAACTTCAATTACTTCATCCTGGCCCTCAAAGCTAAGATCATCACCTTTGTCTTCAGAGTCACTGGTAGAGGCATCTTCACCCGACTGTGGTTTAGGCTGAGTGGCAATATAGAAACGCAGCTTTTGTAGTTTGACAGTGGCATATATTGCACCAATTGAGATTTCCTCAGAAAAAGTGTTTTGTTTAAAGTCCCACACATCAAATGTGAATTCTGATTCGTGGCCTTTAGTTGAAACACCTTTTGGGAAAAAAAGGCTCTTCCCTTCTTTCAGGATGTCATCATATCCACCACTGTTGTCCATAGCAACCTTTCTAGTGCCTCCTCCTTGTTTTGCTCTGACTTGTTTAACTTCACCTTTTTCTTTGTGTATCCAGCCTATTTCAATAGTGCGTTTAGTTGCCATTCGTACAGGTCTAGAGGTTTTAGGCGCCTTTTCACTGTCGTTGGTTTCTGTTTCACTGTGTTTGGTTTCCATTTCACTGTCTTTGGTTTCCTTTCTTAGCTTCATTTTCTCCCTGAGCTTTTCAAGTAGACCCTTTTTTCGCTTTGAGACAGGCTTTTGATTTCTGCAGAAATTGAAAAGTGCAATTCTGTCTCCATATGAGGGAATGTAGTTGGCCAAAGCTGAATCGTCCATAAGCAGGATGACATCTATGTCAATCTGTGAAGCAAAGGAAAACCATGATAAGGATAAAATATTACAGGCACTGCAATACTTTCACACATGTTGCCCAGGATTGCAAAACTACAATAGACATTGAGCTCAACAAGCAGTTTGACAGGGACACATTGTGCAATGTTTTAGCTCCATCTTATTACTTTGGATGTGAGATGACAATAATTGTGTCATTAAAATATTTAGAAGAAGCAGCCATGTTTTTCAACCAACCACTCTTGTTCATTTATAGTAGGATTGTGTATCACAATCCCCAAAGTCTGTATACCAAATTTGGTGTAGATAGTTGAAACCCCAAAAGTTTTGTTTATTACGGTTTTTAATGTTGTATCATAAACTGTCACAAACTTGGAAAATGGCTGCCATGGTCGTCAGAAAGACAATCTGCAATGGCCCGATATCCAGATCTCGATATGTTCCAAATTTGGTGCTTTTAATCGCAAAATGCACAATAACTGACCCCCTAAGTTGTGTAGTCTGAGAAATCAAGAATTAGTACTTAAAAAATAAAATGAAAATTCTGGAAGATACAGAGCCTGAGTACATCACCATACTGCAGCCCAAAAGACTCTGAAATCTTAAACAGAATAGGTACACTGTGTTGACAGTGCCACCACCTTCACCCTTAACTGTAAGATTCAGGAATTGCCTAACCTAAGTAATATAACATTTTTGGTTACTGTACTGGTCAAGTCGGTTCCTAAATAAATGCACTTGATTACTTGTGTCCATCCCTATTTTAGTACAACTTTAGAAAATGGACAAGCTGTCCATTTTTATAGCTGAAAAAAAAACAAATTAAAGCTGGCAGTGTGTACTAACTCAAATGTCCTCCATGGAATGACATTAGTGGTATATTAACTCTGATGTTTTCAAAGTAGGAGACAGGACTCGCCAGCAAGGGGTCCAAACAGTTTCAGTGATTGCCTCAGTGATTGGAAGTGAAAAAATATTACATTGGTTACCAAAAAGAGATCACATAGAATAGCCTAAATGTTTGTGATTTGTTTAATGAGATAGTTCAGAGATACAGTAGTTTGGGTGAATTTTCCCAGAGACAGAAACTAATACCGATAAATGCCTTCAGACATGGTACCTTTTTATGTATTTGGTGTAGTCTAAATTTATGTCAAACAGTATATTGGGCTATCTTGGCTCAAATAACAATAATGATCCCATAGGCATCCAGGAATTATGCGAAACTAAGCAAGTACACTAAGGGCACCTTTTCCAAGCTGTGTCTGAGTGGAGGCGCCACAGTCTCAGACTTTGAAAACTCCCCTATTAACTAATTAATAGGTAATTAACCATGTTCTATTTCTGTGGCATCATCTCACATCCAAAGTAATCAATATTGAACTCCTTCCCCTGCAAAAATAAAAAATCAATCTGTCAAAGTATGTATGGATCTCACTGCATAGTCTTTTATTCACCTTCCATTATGCATTATTGTTATAATATCCAATCATAAATCATAAATAGCCACACATCCACAACTTTAAATTAGTAGTTTCCTAATTAAGAATGGTGGCCGAAAAAGCAGGAGTACGAAATGCAAATGAAACCTGGATTTTATATTGACAGGACCTAAATCACATGGAATGGAGACCATCATACCCTAGTTAATATGATGTACTTTTCTGAAAGGTTGCTAAATGTGGATAACCAGTGTAGTGACTATCCAAGAACAAAACGTAATTAGTCACGTAAAGTAGTTGGCTGGAGGAATGTTCTTCCTTCCTATCCAAAAAATAATAAACAAATGTCCAAATACTGTTCATCTTTGGATGATATTCCCATTTATTACCAATTACAAAATACACAAAAACAGTAGCCTACTTTACCGATCTTGCTTGATGCTGGGCGAGACAAAAGAAACTGGCGTGTGCTCTCCACCACCACAATGATTTAAATCATCTAAACACCTGTTGCTGGGCGGCCGCCAATGATCAAGTGAATGGATCTATACTACACCCTTGTGGCGAAAATAAGCTATAACAGCCTACACAAATACATCAATATTTAAGTTCAAATGGCTTCTACACCATTACCCAACTTTCATTCAAGAATGAAGGCTGAGTCTCGCGTCGAGGCTACACCATAATATTTTCATAGAATACATTCATTAATTTTGCTATGCTAACCTTTAGGGATACGTGGCTAACCTGTCAACTTGACTTCTGTAGCATATCTGTGCATCACAACAGCCTACCTTCTGCTCCTCCATTAGTGTGAGGGCTTCCTCAGGGACACCCCGGTCTCGTAGAAAATCTGTCACGATGACCGACATGTTTGCCAGGTCCAGGGAACTGGTGTTCTGGATTTGATAGCTACTGTCAAGACTGAAAGAGAGTTTCTGTAGTTAGCTAACGTTATTAGCTACCATGTGGGGTGGCTGGGTTTACAAATTGAATTCTGTTAGGTCAGTAAACGTTATTGTTAAACGCATAAAGGAATATACTGTACGTTTATGATATGATACAGCAGACTTTACGTTTATGATATGATACAGCTTACAGTTAAGAATGCAGTTGAAACTCACGTTCATATTCCAAGGATATACGCTACCACTGAGTCGGACATGGAGAGTGGATGCACAGTGCACCGTCAAGCAGCTTCCTTCCTTCCAGTCGCTCAACTTGTTTTGATAGTGTTTTTTTTTGTTTTTTTTTTACATTTCTTCTGCCTGGTGCTTAAATGTCGACTTTATTCACGAAATGTCGACTTTATTCACGAAATTTCGACTTTAATCTCAACATTTCGACTTTATTCTTGAAAAAAAAAAAAAAAAAAAACTTGCTCCTTGGATTTTTTCTTCTTCTGCCTGGTGCTTAAATGTCGACTTTATTCACGAAATGTCGACTTTATTCACGAAATGTCGACTTTATTCACGACATTTCGACTTTATTCACGAAATTTCGACTTTTTCTCAAAATTATTATTATTTTTTTTTTTGGAAACTAAAAAAGAAAATCCTCCTGTAATTTTTATTTTTCATCATGCATGGCCCTAAAACTCCGTCGTACGATGCTGCATAGCTGTTGAGGTCGATATTATTATATTTCTACTGGAGTGATATGTCTTTTTGCTATACTAATAAAGCTTTGGAAAACACTCTGTCACTCTGTTATTTTAGCTGAGACTCTCCAACAGGTTAGCATCACATAAATGGGCCATGGGAAAAGTCTCACATGTCATCATTACAGAATATTTATTTGTATTAGATTATGTAATTCATTATGAAGCTCTGTTCATGTGTACAGACCACTGTTGATTATAAACCCATCAGCACATATCCATTACTGTAATAATCAATTATCTTGTGATTAGACAACATGAAAACATTGCTGGCCCCAGCAGGTCATGGGATGAGCTCAATAAATGGGGTCCATATTCCATTAAATGAGTTGATTTTGTGTTTTTATGACATTTATCTTGCAGTCAGATATGGTCTGTAAATAGTTGCGTCCATTAGGGATAAGGTGATGTTATTTATGTTCTTCCAGTTGAGTAATATTGTTTACTTATCGATTGCCACAGAGACCAGTATGAGATGTATTTCAGTGGGGGATCAACTGACAATAGCCTGGTAAACCAGCCTGTCACGTGAACTCACATTTCATTTGGTTGTGCGAGACGGTCTGGCCCCAACTCTTCACCCAGTCCTGAGCAGGGACGAGAGCATGGGCGGGCGTAGTTGCGTTGACAGACAAACGCCTTCAGCCAATCAGCGTACCAAAACAAGTGACGTCATCACAGGGTGCTTAGCCAGCAGCAACATTAGCAAGTTGATAGATCAGACTTTTGCCAAATCCAGTCGGTAGAATAGCGAAAACATCCTTTCCGCCGAGAAACTCCGCAAGCGCATACTCTTGCTCTTGTTTAATTGTTGTTATTGAGTCTATTTCTGCAATAACTTCACTTATGGCTGCGTTTATGCTAATGTTCATGTTACTGCTAGTTACTTCGGAAGCCGCCATGTTTGCTACAGCGTCGGCCTGTATTCACGTCATCATCATTCATGTCCGCCCCTGATTGGCCAACTTGCGCTGTCAATCACAGGGCACTGAGCGCAGTCGCTGATTGGCTCTTCCGCTTTGCAGCTTCATGCTTAACACCCTCCCAGGCCTTGGGGCCAGACCTTCTCGCAGAACCAAATGAAATGTGAGTTCACGTGACGGGCTGGTTTACCACGCTAAACTGACGAAAGATCGCCTAGCAGACATACAGATGGGGAGGCTGGATAATGGTTGAGGATAGTGTATATGTTCCTTTCTAAACATGCAGTGAACTCCTGAAGATATCCAGACATCACTCGGATGGGCTGTATGTATAGACACAATTGTCCGTTGTGAGCGTGCTCCCACGAACATGGATGTTACCCACCCAATATAAATGTTTATAATATCTGGGGAAATGGAAGGTCAGATCGTGATGCCTGTAAAGGACGGTAAACAGTAAAGGACAGACACTGTAAAGGACAGACCACAGTTTGTGCGATTAAGGGGGTGTGTTTCCGACCAGGTGGTCAGTACAGGAGCACAACAGGGGACTGTATTCTCACATTTCCTCTTCACCCTGTACACCTCAGACTTCCAACTCAGTGTCCTATCTCCAGACATTTTCAGATGACTCTGCAGTTGTGGGGTGTGTCAGTGGTGGAGAGGAGACACGGAACTGGTGGACTGCTTCGTGGCATGGTGTGGAAATAACCACCTCCTCCTAAATGTGTCCAAAACAAGGGAGATGGTTGTGGACTTTGGGAGGACCAGGACTGAGCTGAACCCTGTTTCCATAGGTGAGGAGGTGGAGAGGGTGGACAGCTACAAATACATGGGCGTCCACATCGACAAAAAACTGGACTGGAAATGCAACACTGAGACTGTATACAAGAAGGGACAGAGCAGACTCTACTTTTTGAGGAATCTTAGATCCTTCAAGTCAAGTCAAATCAAGTCAAGTTTATTTGTATAGCACATTTCATACACAGAGGCAATTCAAAGTGCTTCACATAAAATGGTTGACAGGAAAATAAAAGAAAAGAAGAGAGTAAAATGGACATTTAAAAGCATCACAACAAAACTTTAAAAAAAGAGTATAAAAAGTGCATTAAGCAACTTCATTAAGCACACAGGAAAATAAATGAAAAGAAGAAATAAAATGGACATTTAAAAGCATCACAACAAAACTTAAAAAAAAAAAGAGTATAAAAAGTGCAATAAGCAACAAGCGCAGCAGTTGCAGAAAGAGCTAAAACTTATAGAGGACTCATTGGGTTTGCATAGTAGCTGTCAGCAGTTAAAAGCGACGGTAAACATAAAAGTCTTTAGTCTATTTTTAAAAGTAAGTAAGGTTGGGGCAGATCTGAGGTCTTCAGGCAATTTGTTCCAGCTAGCAGAAGCATAGTGGGTAAATGCAGCCTTCCCGTGATTTGATTTGATCCTAGGGACAGTTAATAAGCTGGACCATGTTGACCTAAGAGTTCTAGACGGTTCGTAGTGTGGGAGCAATTCAGCCATGTATTTTGGGCCTAGGCCATTAAGTGATTTATAGACTAATAACAGTATTTTAAAATCTATTCTCTGACACACTGGCAACCAGTGTAAGGACTTAAGAACTGGAGTGATATGATCAGCTTTCTTAGTCTTCGTTAGAACTCTAGCAGCAGCATTCTGAATGAGTTGAAGTTGCCTAAGTTCTTTTTTGGAGAGACCAGAAAAAAGGTTATTGCAGTAGTCTAACCTACTATAATGAATGCAGCAAGATGTTGCATACCGTATATTTTACCAGTCTGTTGTAGCAAGTGCAATCCTCTTTGCTGCCACCAGCTGGGGCAGCAGCATCAGAGCCGGTGACTCTAAGAAACTGAACAAACTGATAAAGAGAGCTGGCTCGGTGCTGGGGACTAATCTGGAGCCCCTGGAGGTGGTTGTGGAGAGGAGGATGTTGCACAAAGTGCTCAAAATAATGGACGACACAACACCCCTCCTGGTGGACAAGTGTTTTCAGTCAGAGGCTCCGTCAGCTCCCATGCAGTAAAGACAGTTACAGGATCTTTCGTGGCCATCGCAATAACCATATATAATAACTCCCATACATGCAGAGAGAGGAGACTCCTCCCCTCCCCTCCCATAAAGTCACTACTTAATAACTACTTAATTCACATTGCTTATGCACATTGCACACTGTACACTTTTTGTCCACACAGCACACGTGTACTTGTAATGATAGTAATAATAGTATTATATTATATAATATGATGCAAGTGGACAGTAGTAGTTGTGTAAAATATGTATGTTTTGTAAGTATGTATATACTGTATTATATATTTATAGTACAATATCTATATTTGTTTCACCAACACCTACCTGTGTGTGTTTGTCTTTGAGTTTTTGATATAGGAGTATGTTATGTTACTGGTTACTGCTGCTGTAACGCAAGAATTAAATAAAGTCATCGATCTATCTATTGATCTATCTATCATCTATATATATATACAGTATCTATCTATCTCTATCTATCTATCTATCTATCTATCTATCTATCTATCTATCTATCTATCTATCTATCTATCTAGCCAACTGGATTTTTTCACACCGAATCCAACGCTGCCACCTGTGAGTCTCTACGAGTCGCTACTGACAAAAACACTCTATTTCAGTGATTGCTGTCAGAATATACATTAGAGCCATTTAACACTTATTTTAACACAAAAACATCACTGAATGCAGCTTTAATTGTTGTTACATTCAGAAAATCTATTAATCACAAACTAAAACATTAAATTACATTTTTATGTCATGTTTATTGCTTATTTGTGTAGATTATTCATATTGTAATGAGACTACGGTTTCATCTTCATTACTATTTGATCTATTTATCTAAGGAGATGATTTTTGTCTGCAGCTTTCCCTCAATGTCAAACATCATCATTTTGGTTCAACAATAAGTTCCCATACCGGGAGTCGAACCCGGGCCGCCTGGGTGAAAACCAGGAATCCTGACCGCTAGACCATATGGGACATGTTACAAGAAACTGCACCAATTCAATGGAGTCACCACCTTCACATGCAGCCTGATCATCATATCAATCTGACTGGTTCAGACAGCAGTAATCAATTTAGAACAAATCGACCAACGCCAATCAGGTTGAAGGTTGTGCTGGATTGTTTTATTCTCCCAATTCGATCATCTGCCATAAAGGAAATAATGTTGCAGTGGCCATGGCCCACAAAAACTGTCCATAACTCAATTGCCAAACACACAACTATAGGTGCTCTTTATCATGAGAGGTCAGCACAGGGTGCAATGGCTCAAATCAACCAATAGGGGGACCACAAAGGCCACAAAACTATCAACTAATCTAGTGGTTAGAATTGCATTCGGTACACATAGGACCATGAATAGTCAAAATAGTAAGTTTGGCCCTGGTTGGTCAAATATGTGTGGCCTACAGCATCATTTCATAAGTGTTGATAAAAAACCCAAGCTAGACTTCCTGGTATCCTGGACTCAACTTCCCATAATCCACCACTCACCTCTTCCACTTCCACCTTCTTGCACAGCTGTCCACAAATAAATCACCTTAATTACCTCACTCTCTACACATTGCCTTTAACAACCCTCTCATTTCACACAATGTTTAGAGCTGGCCAGTAGTAAAAACTACTTTACCCTTGTTACTTTGATTATAGTAAATCCTAAGTTTATGTCTACTTCTACCTGTTAATATCCTGCACTCCTTTTGCATTGATTTACCTGTGGCAGTGATTGGTTTTGTGGGCAGCATGACTTTTGATAGTTTATTTCAGAACCACACATGTTGGATTTCCTTGACCTAACAAGGGGTGGCTTTGTGTTGACCATTTGCATTTAAGAGACTTGCTGCTACAGTTGTTAGAATTGGTGGAGCCTGCGGTCAGGCCTGGTTTTACAGGGGTGCAAAAGCACGCATTTCACCCTTATTTTAATTGTCTGCATGCTCAGTTGAAAAAACAACAAAACAAATGCTGCAGCTGCACACTTAATGTTTAAACTTGAATTATAATTGTTGTTTTTCTTTGTTCTTTGATGTGAATTGATGGCTTTTTGGCACCTATATGTAACCTTTTAAGGTAGAGATAATTGTATTATCATTGTATGGTCCAAATATTTCAGTAAAGCACTTGAAACACTTGAAATATTCTTGCTTGGCTGGTATCATTCTACTTGAAATGATGGTAAAATGCATCATTTTTAGTAAAATAATGTCAAATTCATCCCTAGTCATCTTGTTCTGGAAATGGCCCTGCCTGCGGTGACGCATCTACAAGCTGAAATAGTGCATATGGCCACCTATCATAGTGGAGGCGACATGATTCCATAATCAATGTCCCACCCGGGACAGGGACAGTAGAGTAAATAGTCCTAATCAAGCTATAACCATAGCTCGACTTAACTGTCCATGTACAGTAAACGTACTGACTGAGAGAAGGAGAAAGAGACAACTACAACTACAGCAGTCCCGAGTAGAACATGCTTTCAATTGGAGGAGAGTTACGAAATGCATTCTGAGGTCAGAATAGGACAATCTAAGACCATGTAGTTAAGCTACAGTGATTCTCAAACTTTTCCATATTATTAAGGGCCTCTGATTTAGTATGCATTACGGCCACAGACCCTTATTTGATGATAATTTGTGTCTCTCTGACCCAAATCTGAAAATATTTTTGATTGTAGGTAGATAGAGATTCTATTCTACATGCTCTAATTGTTAGCCTCTTGTAAATGAAATAATGGTGAAGTTTAACAATCCATAAAATTGCTGGGTCCCCTTTCGAAGCCCCTCAAAGACCCCTGATGTTGACCAGGCCCATGTTGAGAACCACCAGACTCGTAGTATCCTCTTCCCCACAAGTCTAGAATACCCCCTAAAGTCTAGAAATCCCCCCGATGTGAATGAAGCATGTAAGGGGGGGGATTTGCAATTTGAATTTTAGGCCCTGAATAGCATGCGGCAACTTCTATGAATACTTGTTAAGAAATAGCAATAATCATGTATTGCCATGTGTAACGTGCAAGTACAATGGTATGCTTACTCCCAATTATACATTCTAAACAGATTCTCAGAATAGGCCTCAGTAAAAAGTAATGTACACAATATCCTAATTAAGGTAGAAATTATCCAAGGCACAGTGTGGAGGATGCAGTATTTGACTGTTGTGCTGTGGACTGTGTGTAGACCAAAGAGACGGAGTGTGTGTGAGGTCACCCATTGGTTCGTGGACTACTGTTTTGAAAGCTCTAGTTCTAGTTCTAGCACTTTGGCCGCTGTCATCTTTGTTCCTACACAGCTCACTTGAGACAGGAGCCCTGTTCGGAATCGGTCCCTATGACAGAAATAGTGTGTCGCCAGTTTTTTATTTTTTATAATGTCCGAATTCTCAACTGTTAATTTGATTCACTATTTAGTCCACTATAAAATACCCACAATGCACAGCGATTTCTAGTGAACAGCGACATTCATTGTTCACCCTACATTTTCGCCGGTATACCACAATGCAATGTGGTTGTCTTTATCGAAGAAGAAGAATAAAGTCGTTATGGCAAGACCCGGTGTAACAGTTTGCACTTTAAAGGCAGAGAAGCAAGCTAGGCAGTTTAGCAGGAAGAACAGGTGTTTATTTTAGAATGTGGCTGGTGGCAAGTCTGCAGGCTTGGCAGGAGTCCAGAGGCTCATGCAGGCAGGGTAGGCAGGCAGGCAGGCTGGAGATCCTGGGCAAGTAGAAAGGGAGAATGTTATGATCAGAATGAGGCAGAAAGCAACAAATGCTATAGAGAAGCTGGCGCGACACGACTGACATGTAGACAATCTATAATCCGGCGTGGACTGGGTGTTGGGCTGGAGCTTATATAGGCAGGATGATTGTGATGGCAGACAGCTGTGAAGCTGAGGCTCTGACTCCAACACACCAGGCTCCAATCTGCTGCAATCATGCCACACACACACACTCATACAACACACAAGAGGGAAAAAGACTAGGGGGTAGATGAGGCTGAGGGCATGACACGTTAGCTCGTGAGCTAACAAGCTTGTGAGCTACTTGACCAGCAAAGCTTGCTATTAGGAGACAGCACCATAGTTGACAAAACCACATATGCAAGTAATTAGAATTTCAATGATTTATTTAGGATTTAGCAGTCAAAACATGCAACATCAATACTACCTGAGGACATCTCAATCTGCTCACGAGCTCAGTTGTTTATGTGACAGTGGGTGTGGATTGCTTGCGTCACATGAATACCCCGCGCATCTGGTGACGCAATGATCTCCAGAAAAAAAACTGTGTAGTGTCCAAAACTAATTTTGATCATTCCCCATAGTTCACTATTATGACAATCTGGGAACCCATCGCTTAAAGGGGGACTAACCCCCCCCAGATTTCCTGCAAAACGGCTCTCCACTCGATCTGAAAACCCCGCAGGCAATGTGGCCGCCCACGCTCCTCTCCTTACCTGGCAGAATTCCTCCCCCATAAAGTAACATATCTTGGCCAATAAGTATCTAACATACAAAATAAAACAACCCGTAATATCTTAATTTTATGTAGAATGCAGAGGACATGTAACTGTTTAGTTAAACTTGCATTCCAGGAATACTGTGCTCTAAAGATGACGATAGTGGCTCGAGACTGTTTCGTCCTGAAACCCACACGCTTTGCGGTGGTGGTTTTAGCGTAACCTATGTGGGATTCCAGGCGTAACCTATGTGCGTTTTAGCGTAACCTATGTGGGATTCGAAATAATGCATCCGAGATATAAAACGTTATGAATATAGCCACGTTATAAACAAAAAACTAATGCTGGTGATCCGTATGGAAACAGTGTTACTCGAAATGGTTAAAAGTTCTATCAATTTGGTCATTTAGTGGCGTTGTACTGCCATGTAACATAACTAACTAGCGGCTAACATTAGTCACAATAGGCATTACACAATTTTTCACATGAGTGGGGCGCGTGCTAAACCCACCGTGACGTCAGGATGTACCAAATATCCCATTAATTTGAGGGCACAAAAAAAAGCAGTGTGAAATTTTTGACCAGAATTCTTCACACACCACCCCCAAAGTCATACTGTATATATTGGTTAAAAGCTGAAAAAAAGTGTTTTGGGGGTTAGTTACACTTTAAACAAAACAAAAAAACAATTTTTTTCTCTAATCTCTGGGGGCAGCCCCGTTTCAATGTGGTGTAACAGGAACTCAAGAGGCGCGGTCAACAGCGGAAGAAAATCCCTTTCCGCTCCCTGCAAGCTCTGCCATTGGCTCCAACCGACCGGCTCTGCCCATTAATGGATTTATTTTCCGCTCCCTGCGTGTCACTCTCAAATCCGTCCGTCACTATGAAACAACAATAACAACTCTAGCTCGTTGCTACTAGCAAGTAGCAACTTGCTACACGCTGAAAACGGTAAGTTTTGACTACACACCAGTCACGTTCACTTCATTTTGATCAGGTAAAGCGCAGCATGCGTGCGAGCGCTGTTACACCCCTTTTGACGGAGCCTGACAACAGATTTTCGATGCAAGTCGAAAGTGTGTCTCGAGATCGATTACTATTATGACGCTATATGGGGAATAGTGAGTGAGTGAACAATTCCGAATGCGGCTAGGGTTTCCCACAGAGTCACAGCTCTATTGGTTCCAGGACCGGCAACCTGTTAATCACACCCAAAACAGTATTTTCTATAGTCTATTTTACTTTAAATGGGTGAGTTTTCTAAAAATGCACCCCCAGTTGTTATGGAATTTGAAATTAGCTATAGACCTAAACAGTGTTTTGAACCACGATGTAAACATGTTTATTTACGATGTAAAGACGGGCATTTTAACATGGGGGGTCTATGGGGATTGACTCGGTCTTGCAGCCACCCTCAATTGCAGTTTTTGAAACTGCTGCATTGACACCAATGCAGAAGTAGACAGCTTTGCCCTCGGTGTAGAAACAGGGCTCCTTTAAGGAGCTAAGGAGTTGTGCCTGGCTAATAGGCTTTTTCAGGTTAGCTGTATGAGGAAGTGAATGCTGCCGGTGTGTTTGTGTTGGTTGTTTGGTGAGTCATGAATAAACAACACGTGAGATGGTGTGACACCTCTACACCTAGTAGAATTATCAATACTATGGCACACTGCACCCCCACCATAATGTGCCAACATTGTTTCAGTAGTTAACTACACACAATAATTACAAGTAAATTCATTCACTGAATCACTATGTAAAAATGTAACGACCCTGGGATGGCCCTTGCACGATGATTGTCCCTTTGGCTGACTGGTCAGCAGCGGCCTGTCTGACGACGGGGAGCCCCAGGTTCAAGACACACCCCTGCTCTGTTACAATAGTTCAAATTGACCAGCAAGCATATTGCATGTAGTTCACTACTCCGCAACACTGACTTTTACAGTATCACTATAATTACTTACTAGTAGTACTAATGTTTATTCATACAGCATATTTTACAGCAGTGGTTCTCAACCTGGGGGTCGAAACCCCCCAGGGGGTCGCAATATTATTTGAAGGGCTGTAGGGTGATTGTCCCAAAAAAGTGTGTGTGTGTGTGTGTGTGTGTGTGTGTGTGTGTGTGTGTGTGTGTGTGTGTGTGTGTGTGTGTGTGTGTGTGTGTGTGTGTGTGGAGAGGGGGGGTATTTTATTCCCATGATGATTGAAGGAGCAAAGCTTCTGCACACCGAAAAATTACAGGAGGGAAAACGTGACTGAATCAAAAGAAAAGGTAACACTTTATAATAACTATACACTATAAAGCATTAATAAAGCATTAGCAAGTACTTAATTCCCCATGAACTCATCATTTATAAAGCATTATCCATACATTACTAAGCATTAAGTAAGTAAGCCATAAACACAGTTATAAACGTTTGATTCCCGATTAATAACCTAATCTCTAATGTGTTTAATGATTGTATTCTCATACTTAGTAAGTGATAGATTCACCATTTATAAATAAGTATTATATCAATTACAAACCATTTATTCATGAGTTGTTAATGGTTCACAAGATCATTTAGAAAGTGTAAGTAAAGTAATAATTATCACTTTTCAAACTGAAATCCCCCCAATTCTCCTATTTCCCCAAATCCTAGAAACTCGATCCCCGCAGTGCTTGCTCCCCTCACTCATTACCACCACTGAGGTGCCCTTGAGCCAGGCCTTTAACCCCAACTGCTCCAGTGGAGCTGCTCAGTGACCAGCAGATCAGACTGTGGTTGTACTGGTCAGTGGAGCTGCTCAGTGGCCAGCAGATCAGACTGTGGTTGTACTGGTCAGTGGAGCTGCTCAGTGGCCAGCAGATCAGACTGTGGTTGTACTGGTCAGCTTCCAGGTGTGAATGTGTGTGTGAATGTGAACAGGGCGCTCCTGAAAAAGAGCTCTCCTCTCAGTGCAACACAGTCTCTTAGAAAAACGTATAATACCAACGATGTGGACCAACGTTGCTATTTTACAATTTCGGCTCGAAAAACGTAAAATATTAACGTTCCGAGTGGTTAGGGTGAGGATTAGAGTAGGGGGAGGGGTTAGAAACAGAAAATCTCCATAAAACACGCCCAAACCCCGCCCACCGCTGTAGACGCATACGTTCCCATTTTACAATTTCTTAGCCGACATCGTAAAATAGCAACGTTTGTCCACAAACGTTCCTATTTTACGTTTTTTTTGGAGATCGGGTTGCTCAGTGAGACTCCCCCTGTATAAATAAAGGTAAAAAAACAACAACAGTGATGTCACTCGAGCTGGCGTCATCAGTGACGCCAGAGCGATGTTCCGATTGAGCGCCTGCACATCTCGAACATACTTTTCCCCGTCCTGCCAGCCTGCAAGCGTCCCACACCTGTTTGACAGCGCCGTTCCACCTGTTCTGCACGCACACATCACAGACTCTGAATTCTTCTTATTTATCAGGCTTATGTTACATAATACTACTAGTTTTCTACACGTGCACTTTCTGGGCGTGGTGGCCACAAATGTATTTTAAAGAGGTACATTTTTATTGTAAGTATTAAAGGATGGTTTTACCGGTAATCAACCCACTTTGTATCATTAATAATGTCAAAGGGAGGAAGCCTTTTTGTCTGTTCTCACGTAAGCCCAGATAAAAAGTGACAAAGATGCCGCAATCTTTAATTGGCATCTGGGCCATGACAGGTCCTTGGCAGATTAAACAAAGTCAACACGGAAACGTAACAGTGGCGGTAATCTTCAGGTGGTACTCCCACCCAAAACCCTTTCAGCTGCCAGCTGGCTGCCACAGCAAAGAACTGAACGTTGTTAGACCATAAGGTGCACTGCTTCTGGAATGTGACAGAGCAAGTGTCCGTGACAGCCATGAAGAACAACATATTCTCTCTATCAGGCATGAGAAGAGGCTAAAACCACAGAAACTAAACTTGTTGGCCGATATTGCTATGACAACAAGTTATAGGAAACATCACAGTAACAGAGTAGAAAATTAAAGTTGCATTCAGCTATGTTTTTGTGTTAAAATAAGTGTTAAATGGCTCTATATTCTGACAGCAATAACTGAAATAGTGTTTGGTCAGTGACTTGGAACCCCCACACCCCCGCTGTCCTCTATCTCTCTCCTGTAGTCATGCAGGCAGGGTGGACGGACGTATCTCATTAAAGATACGTCTCATTAAAACATTGCTGAATGCAGCTTTAAAATGTTTCGGGGGGATTTTGGATAATTTCCAGGGCAATTTTAGCAATTGCAATAGCATTTATATTTATTCACGTCTCTATTTGTTATTTTGCTTAGTTGCCTACAGTCTATGCTGCAGAGACCAGGAGGCAATTTGATGTTTCACATGCTTGTGCAGTGTAGCCTCACTCTCCTCAATAAAAAAATAAAATAAAGTTACACCCGGGTGTTGAAATACTCATACTCTGAAAATACCTTGAAAGTGTTATCATGTATATGATTTACCCCCAGGTGACTTTATAGCATCGTCTGATTTAATTTTTCTTTCCCACCAAATCATTTCAATTAAAAACTCTTCTCCTTGTACCGTGGCTCCTTTTTCCTCTATAGTCTGCTGGAACCTCCTGTAATTGGTGAGAAAATGCGAACCATCCAAAAAATGTGTTCACGCTACAAACAAACCGAACCATGGTCCAGTTTGATCCGGACGGAGACCACTTCTCTTCATCGGACCAAGGTTCGGCTGTTTGGTCTGGACTGTGGCCCGGGGAGAGGTTGGATTGGAGGGTGTTTTTTTTGGGGTCAAAATGGAAAGTCCAGACCAAACAAGGTAGATGTGAAAGTCCCGGAACAACAGTGATGTTATTCCTAATTAAGGTTCAGGCCCGGCCTCATGCAGACTGACAATGAGTGATGCCAAGCAGAGTAGGGATAGTGTGTGCGTGTGTGCGTGTGTGTGTGTGTGTGTGTGTGTGTGTGTGCGTCTGCGTGCGTGTGCGTTTTATGTGTGGTTTTCTTTCCTGTCAAACAAGTTTTTTGTTTTCTTTTATTGTATTTCCTCTCAGACATTTTTTCTTTCCTGTGAAACCCCCCTCCCCCGTGAAACAATTGGCTTTCACCTCCAACCACCCCATTACGTAACAATCAGACAAAAGTATCATGATTGTCACTTGTCACATTCCAGAGCCACTTCTGCTTCATGGCCTGTCATTTCCATCAGCATGTCTCTCATGTCTCTTTAAAATGCCTCACACTGACCCTCTTGTTTGTCCCTGCGGTTACACGCAGAAGAAGTGCTTCAAAAATACACAGAAATGATCAGAAATAGCGATATCAGTCACTGAAACTTTATCAATACTAAGCACCTTTGATATCCCCGCAAGTCAAGTGTATAACTTTGACGATGTGTTGGCTCATGGACATAGGCTACTGGGTGAGATCTAGACTGCCTATTTACCTTATTCACCACGCCCACTTTTTCTCTCTCCCGCATTAGACGCAATTGTATTTGTTCTTCCGGTTCAGCGCTAGTTGGCGGCCAATTTCAAAACAAAACGTCACTATGAATGAAATTTGGCAACATTTAGAAGCTACACTGCGGCCAACTTCAGTTACATGTTCATAGCGTTACTGCTGTGAGGAGCCGATGGCTGTACCCGGTCGGCATTGAACGTTTGTTACAAAAGCAAGTCAACAGTGTTTTCTCACTGCCAGTAGTAGGGGGTTGACAGATATTAGCTAGTCCGACAGGTCACACAGCCAGCGCTCTCAGTTCTCACTGCTCGTTAAATATTTCCAAATAGGCGTTATTCTGATAAACTGCATGGTCACATATTTGGAATGTTACATTCTCACCCGGAAAAATATTAAAACTTTAAAACAATTTTTTTGCTTGAAAACAGCTTTTTGGCAAGTCTAAAAATGATTACGGTAGGCGTAATCTACTTCCGGATCTAAAACGGAAAGACGAAATGACGTCATGCAGAAGCGTCCTTATATGGGCAAATAATACGGTGAATAGACTCCATGTAGCCCTACGGATACAGTTTGCAAACCACTGATCTCCAGCATCATCTAACAGCATGCTGCCTATCAGGTTTGTGTGTGTTGAATGCATTTGTAATTGCCCAACTGTGAAGTCACCCAAAGTAAGAGTCTCTATACAAACACTACTTAACCAATTTTAACTAAGAACACAATTGCTCGAGTGACATTACTGATGACATCACAACTGCCTGATGTAGTCACCTGTAGGTCAGCAGTTGACCTGGGCGAATCCATCTCGTACGAGTGACTGGCGAGTGATGCCACACAACTGGAAGTGATGTCACGCAATTGCTCGACTGTGATGTCAACAGGCAGTTGTGATGTCATCGGTGATGTCACTCGAACAAATGTTGAATGTATTTTGCAATTGTTCAACTATGATGTCATGTGATGATGGAAGTAATGTCAACTGTGATGTCACACATAATACATTCCAATTCAAAACGCAAATCACTTTTTCGCACAAAATCATGACAAACAAATTCTCATTGTTAAATCAAGGTGTTTTTTTTCTGCAGTGTTAGTTGAAAATCAACGTCGCATTCTGAAGAAGTGTGTCTGCGCGCGAGCCGTGCGTAATGGGCCTATCCAAGCGAGGATTTCCTGCACTGCGCCGGAGAATACTGTGTGCGTTCAGGCATACGCCTGGCGTAGGGGGGTTGTTTGTGCTAAGACCAGCTATTTGCTGGCGTTAGAATTGAGAGCACCCCAGGCCTCTTTTTCTAACACATTGCGCTGAAGCGCCTATTTTGGAACGGGTAACGCCCAAACCTCTCTTTGCGCTCGGCACATACCGACGGTATCTTCCCCACAGCGCTAAATGACACTTGCGCGAGACACATGATGATAGGCTAGAGGCCCATCGACACGCCTGGGCCATGCATACAACTGTGTCGTCCCAGTGCAAAACTGGACGGTGGACGCAGACGATAGCTTAAGACGCTGATAGCAATAAGAGGCGTGCAAACGCAGCACAAACGATAGCACCGTACGAAGATAGGGCCCAGAGACGGATATTACTGATGGCATCACAACTGCCTGATGTAGTCACCTGCATAGGTGTAGTGCCGGTAGAACGCGGGGGAACGGCGTTCCCATACTTCTCCTAGGGGTGTTTTGTGTGTGTCAGTGTGTGTGTGCATGTCGAGCCAATAAAACGAGTGAAACTTGGCACGTTGTCATTCGTCCTATATTTAACTCATTGAGTGCCAGCCACTTTTGGAGAACGGACGCTCCCAGTGCCAGAGTTTCAGAGCTTTTTTCAGTGATTTCTCGAGGCCCACAGAATATTGTGTGATATTACTATGTAAACAATGAACACGCAAAAAGAACGATTAGACTCTTTTCTATCATCAGCAAAAACAGGTTTATTGATATCATTTTCCGTTCTTTAGTTATCAGCCGGAGAAGATAGCTTGATTTAACAAAAAAGAGCATTTTTTTTCTAGAAGCTGAGATAATGGCCCTTTTGTGAAATTAAACATTTCAAACACATCACTGACTCTGAAGCTAATTTTCTGATGTAGTCACACCTCAAAAATAATTTCCTTCAATAAAACAGTGAGGCCAGGGAATTTTGTTTGGCAGAATAATATTTTTAGCTGCAACCATATATATATGGTTATTTTAGCTGGCCCCTGCGTGCGCTGCTGGTTGCAGCTTCTTGCTGCTGGTGGGCATCGGATATTCTGGCTTGCGTTTGCCAACCCTGTCCTGCTGCCTGGGTCTGTCTGGGTGTTGTGTGGCTGTGTGCTGCTCCCCCCCCCCCCCCCCCCCCCGCCCGCCTCGCCTCAACTGCACACTCCTCCCTGTATGGGAGGTGGCTCTCTGCTGAGTTTGCTCTGACTGCACTGTGAAGGGTGCGCGGCGACATCCAGCTTTTTCCGCGTGTGTTTGTCACCGGCTACTACTGTATGCTTCCAGTTGAGAATAATAACGATGATCATGCGAATGGGCTGTCGCAGCAGTGGAGGAGCTCAATTGTGGGAGCAGATTGGCTGCTGCCTGTTGCAGGCACATCTAACGTTAAAACGCTTCATGCATATCGATGCATACGGATGCGATGCGATTTCCGTTTCCCCAACGACTTATTCTCTGTTTTTCTCTGCCTTTCTGTTAACCTGGAGAGCACTGTCGCCACCTAAGGGTTCTGTAAAATAGGTTATAGACCTCCAATAGCTATAATATTTGTACAGGAGAGGCAGAAGGCTTTGATCGACGCCCCACCGTCAAAAAACGCAATTGACGAACATGTCCGTCCTTGGCACTCTACGTTACTATTTGAAATGACGAACATGTCCGTCCATGGCACTCAATGAGTTAAGGTGGGCTGAATTATTCACACAGCATCAACTCGCGGCTTGAAGAAAGAAGGAAACATTCCACCTTAGGCTGAATGATTCACATGGCATCAACTCGTGGCTTGAAGGAAAAGGAAACATTCCACCTTAACTAGCTACAGCGCGGGGGAAACCTCGGTTTAATAAAAGCTATACTGAAACAGCTAGGCTGCTGGATTTTTCAGCATCAAAATATATTTTTTTCCCCCAGTACCTCACTTTAACAAGTAAAGATGAAAAAGGCAGCCAAACATCCTTTCATTTTTCGGACCAGCTGCTAAAAAGGTACGTTTACAAGCATGATGAAACAATGTTAAAAGCGTGTTTCTTTTCAACACGGTTGAATCAAAAGTTAGCGTTAATCAATCACGCCATTGCAATTTGCATCACCAGAATTCGCCACAAAATTCTAAAAATGCCGGCCGCCGTGCCAAATGATGATCAATTGTGCAACTTGTGTGATCGCTGGTTGAGAGATTGTTCAGCGGTTTGTGTTGATAACTTACTGCTGAAGTCGTGTGTCAGTGACAGTGGTTTGCAGTACTTGAGCAATCCGTGAGTTTGCTCGTTTAATTCGTTGATATAAGAACGATTAATTAATTAATTAATAAGCTACATGAGCGTGTGTGCGTGCGCGGGGGGGGGGGGGTGCTTTGTTGGGACCTGTGCGTGTGCAGGTGTTCCCCATATAGGTGCGTTCCCCTACTTCTCTAGATAGCACTACACCTCTGGTCACCTGTCACCTGTAGGTCAGCAGTTGACCTGGGCGAATCCATCTTGTGCAAGTGATGTCACTGGCTGGTATTTTGGAAGTGATATTACGCATTTGCTCGATTCTGATGTCATCAGGCAGTTATGAGATGTCCTGTTGTAGCAGCAGGCAACAGTGTTGTTAACACCCTTGGTGAACGGAATGAGGTACACTCAATTGTTTGTTATCCGCAGGATATTTTCTTTTGTATAAATTTGAATGTGGCCTACTTTATTTTGGTCATGTGGTTTGGTTGATTAATTGTCGTGTATTGCGGACATACTTGTTTGCCTTTTGATTTCTGGTACATGAATTAAATGGATGTGTAGTCTGATCGACTTGAATGTTTTGCACTTTATCTCATTGCACTTGACTTGACTTGACTAAGCTAATAGTTAACTTGCTTAATAAAATGTGTATTTTAGTAGTTTAAATGTAGCTTAATAAATGGCGTATTTTGATTATTTGATATTTGTAATGATACTTTGTATTTTTGATATTTTAACTTGTTTAGTGTACCATTCTGATTCAATGTGGAAACTATATATTTGTGTTTTTGTATGCCTTATAGTTTTCACGGTGTTTACCATGGTGCGAAGTGAGAGCCAATAAACTGTGGACCACCACCTGTCGAGACTCTGCCTCCTGTTTACCTAGACCAAGAGCTGTTACAGTATAGGATGGCCAATGATTGTTTTTGATTAGATCCAATAAAGCACCTGACCTATAGATATTTATATATATAAAAAATGCGGGGAACAATGTTGAAAACCAGTTGCTCAATTATCTTAATATTCTCATCCTTAGGACTAAAACATAATTCATTTGCCTTACTCCCTAACAGCCCACAGTTTAAAACCTCCATCAGCCCTACCTGGCACAATATAGAGTATGTACTGTACCTGTATGCTGGAACTTTACCAAGATTCAATATATTTTCATGCTGGTGAGTTTTCTATCAAATAATACAACTGTATTGTTCTAACTTGAGTTGTCCAATAGCAAGTCTGGGCATTGTAGCCCTCCCCTGTAAGTACCTGTACCTCTACTTAAGTAAATAATATGTGCTTTCCCCCTCTCTGTGTCTACCTGGAAACGAATGATGCAACTCAAAGCTGTAATGTGATTGGTGGAGCTGTGTGTGAGATAAGTTATCTATCTGTTTCCTTCTGTTTGCAGCAGTCAGTGCGAAGTCAACACGGAGATGAAGAGCTCACAGACCCTACTCTTCCTCTCATGTCTACTTGGTGCCACAGCAAACAGTAAGTACATCACACATTTAGCCTCACTCACTTTTCATGTTGATGTGAAAATCATTTGAGTTGAGCTGCATGCAGACTTTCTGCTGAAGACAGACACTTCTGAACCAGAGACAGTCTTAGAGTCAGTGAGATATTTACAGGTGTCTGCTTTACTTCAGAGGAGAGAGGACAGTGTTCAACTTTTCACTCTTATTAACTGTTTTAATATGAAAACAATAAACAGACAAACTCTTTACAAACATGACTGGATAACATCTTTGAATGTTTTTCATCTTCTCTCAGCTGTACGCGAGTTTAAATGGACCCGTGGCTGTTCAGACACTGATGAAATGTGTATGATTGGACTGGATGGTGAAGAGATTTGGTACGCAGACTTCAAAAACAAGAAAGGAGTTGAGACTTTGCCGAAGTTTGTAACTAATGTGACCTTCCCAGACTATCTGTATGGTTATGCTTTCTATCAAGCGTTTATCAACTGCCCTGGCCTGCTGAAACAATTTCAACGTGACTACAACTACCCTCCTCTGCAGCTCGGTAAGGAAAGATGACAAAGTTTAAAGTTGATCTGGTATTTCCAGAGTATGTGACTCCTTATCGTGACATTACAAGCGAAACAGGGTAGAGAGGCATGTGGACGAGTTTGATTTGACCATTGAAAAGTGGGCATGGCTTGGACAAAGCGAGGCGAGTCAATTGACCTGCCTTCAGTGCCTCGGAGCAGCCTCTGTCTGTCTGCCTCCGTCATAGTCTAATGTAAAATTTGACTGCTTCACAGAGAAAGCAGATAATAAATAATCAGTCTCAAACTAAATCTTGTAACTTCTTCACATTTGTAAAATAGACCACCAAAATACCTTATTGAGATTGATTGACTCAGTCAACACAAAACTTCCTTCAATGACCAAGATTTATTAAAACAAGGCAACCAGGTAATCAGATCAAACTTTTTCAATGCATCTCCTTTCGGGTGTCCCGTTACGGCCATTATTGTGTTAGGCCATGCCCATTTTTTGGGCGATTTGGTTAAATCCAGATGAGGCTGAGAAGTTTGGAAACAATTATGAGAATGGACTTGATTTACTGCTATTACATGGATACACCACGGCCAGGAGGGGATGCAAAACTCGGTATAACACCTGGACACTTGCGCGTGGTGGACTTGTTAAGGCACGCAAACAGGTACGCATGCAAGTGCAAATAGGAGATATCGCCTGTACCAAGATAGGGCCCTAGATCTTCTAAATGAAAGTAGATTTTAAAAATCCATAAATACAACTTGTAGAGCTATTGGTCCCTATATGCTAACTAGCAATTTTGGTGGAAAGAGGAGATGTCAAATATGTGTTTTCCAAAACTTTCAAAATATCTCAAAAACTTTGAGGAACATATTATTATGGAAACAAACGCGTGGAAGTTATGGCCTTTCAAATTTTGAAATTGTAAGCTTTAATTACAGCGCCCCCATAATGCCGATTCAAAAATTATTTCTGGAGCATGTCTGTCATTGGGCCAAATTTCATGTCTCTGCGATGTACCAACTCACGGGAATTTGCGTCGCAGCAGAAGAATAACAACAACAACAATGATAATGAAGAATAATAAAAAACTACAAAAGCAATATGGTTTTAGCCCCTCTGGGCCTGAAGCCCTAATAAAAACCGAAGCTAAGGAATAACTTGAGGCGTTACATTACTGTAATAAATATGCAATAATTTGACCATGCTGTTGTTGTGCAGTTGCTCCTCACAGCTTCATCTACACCAGAGAGGTTGTGGAGCTCGGAGTGGAGAACCACCTCATCTGCCATGTGAGCAGGTTCTACCCAGCTCCCGTCAAGGTCTACTGGACCAAGAATGACCAGAACATGACCAAAGGAACCAGCCTCAACAACGCCTACTTCAACAAAGACGTCACCTTCACCCAGGTCTCCAGGCTGAGCTTCATCCCACAGCTTGGGGACACCTACAGCTGTTCTGTGGAGCATCCAGCCTTGAGCCGGCCGCTGACCCGATTCTGGGGTGATGCACCTCCATCTGTTAGCTACCACCAACCAAAACTACAGATAGCTAGCACCAACCAAACCTACAGCTAACACGTGTGTTCATGCATTTTGTTCCTCAGATGTGGAGCAGGAGCAGCCAGGGACCATCGGACCTGCAGTGTTTTGTGGACTGGGTCTGACTGTTGCTCTGCTGGGCGTGGCCACAGGCACCTTCTTCCTCATCAAAGGAAATAAATGCAACTGATCAGTTATTGATCAGTTATCGATGATGTGAGGCAGAGTTAACAGACTTCTTTCTGTCCTATTACTGTTGTAATGCTTCTATCTGGATCTGGACTTATTCACATGTAGGAGGCCATCTTAGCTTTCACACAAACAAATCAATTAAAGAGAGATATCATGTTTATATTATTAGAAACTAGGTATATTTACATTTCCACTGTTTATAAAATGTAAGAAAACTGCTTGTTGTGACTAAATATCCGCACATTCAAAGCACTTCATACTCCCAGTGCTGGCATAATCCATATAAAAACCCTTCATGTTTTACCCGAAATGAAACGTCCAGGTTTTGTGTCCGTCAGTGGCTCCAAAAACAGCCGGCTAACGTTACGGTGGCTAACCGGAGCTAATGTTAAATTGAGGTATAGGGTAAGTCTCGCTAATATCTGTGTCGTTTCACCTTTGATTGAAAAATGCTTCCACCTGATTAAAGGAAACATGTGATATTTTATGTAATACAGAAAACCATGAGTCAACATCACATCACATATTTTCTTTAATCAGGTGGAAACAGACAGAATGGCCCCTATCGTTGCATCGTTGCAGTTTCTAGGCCGAGCGGCAGGCGCAGATCAAAGCAGTGGGCGTGGAAAGGCGCACTTGATATCGTCGTGCTGGCGCTAGATGCAGCCCAAAGCATTACAACCACGCCTTTTAGGCGTAAAATTATGCACCGTCATGCTCATTGGATAAGTGCAATAAACGAATCGCACGCTTGCCTTTTTAGCTCCAATTCCAGTGATCCCGCAAAACCAGACGAAAGCCAAACGCTCTGCCCCCCCCCCCCTCCCTTCATCCAGCCTGTCTGTCTGCATTATAGGCTATTATTCCATATTATTATGCTTCTCAAACCAATCTAACTGCAGTTTCAATACTGCAAGCATGTAAATACGCTACACTATAGCAAGATCAAAGTGAAAATAATGTACTAAACGCATCAGCTAGAAAAATATAGCCTATTAGATTGGTGAAAGTTTGTCCAGAAAGATATCGTTTTCTCTCCCCTGCTGCAGGTAGAATGATGCACATAAATATACCCTACATTATGTAAAGTCATTGCATAAATGTGTTTTTATTGTAAAACTAAATGTGGAGTAGGGCGAAGTTATTGGAGCGCACATCACAGTATAGCAGATGACAGTAGAAGCTTCCGAAGCGCGTTCCGCTGTCACTTACCTAAATCACGTTAAATCCACACAGGGTATATATAGGCTCAAGAGGACATATATGTTTCACATAGGGTGGTGTTTCATTTCATGTTTTATTTGGTCCAATATTGAAATGTTCGACAATTGCAGGTTGTCTTACCATTACACATTATTTTAGATCTACCTTTTATATCTATTTCGGCTCTATTTAGTAGCGAAATGGAGGACCCAATTGCATGCTGGGAGTGGACATTCACAGGCAGTAAACTTACAACTGCTATTTCCTATGGGAAGCTGGGTGCTGCTATGTGTTGTGTCTGTTTGAGCGAGGGAGTCAGAGAGAGAGAGAGAAGGGTGACTCAGAGGCAGAAGAGCACTGGCGCACTGAATAGGCCTGGTTTCAGAGAGAGACAGAGAAGGGTGACAGGGGAGAGGCACAAGTGCACTGGCGCAGTGAATAGGCCTGGTTTTCAAAGGCGCAAAGCGCTAAATTTAAGGCAGGTGCCAAGATATCAGTACGCCGAGATTTAAGGCCGACACGCCCACTTTGGCCCATTCTGGGACTGCGCCACGCCCATTCGGCCTAAAGCGCATTTGGCAGCGTAAAGCCATATTGATATCGTCCCAAAACAGGCGCAAGGCACGTTTTTTTGCGGTTAAGGCCCGTTTTAGTGCCGAAGGCCTGTGGGAGAATAGGGCCCATAATGCGAGCTTTGCCAGTAACATGATGACATTAAGAAAGGCAGATGTAGTGAGATGGATGATTTAATATTCCATAGCTCTGACATAACCAAATCTAACTGTGAACACAAAACAAAGAACACTTCTGATATAATATGATGAGTGTTTTGTTAAAGTGTATCACTCTATACAAAAAAAATAAAGGCTTTGTTAGGACCAAAAGCCTATGGCTCTTAGTCTGCAGATAAAACACAATGAACCATAGTAATTAGTAGTTAATACATACATAATTAATAGTAATTTAGATTCAGGTGTGCATAAACAGGTTAAGAACTCCCTTTTTTAAATACAAAAATGTGAAATTATCGCTTATCGGACAGGAGAAGCAGATATTTGTTGGTTATAGTATCGGCTGAAAAAAATCCCCCCCAAAGTCTATAGATCCCCCCCCAAATCTATAAATCCCCCCTATCTGAAGAACATGGGGGGAATTCCTACAAAATCCTGCAAGTGTATCCTGGGCACAGATGGCCAGGCTCTTTTGCCATTGTAGCCGGTCCACTGTGTCCAGGTTTATAAATGCATGGCTCTTTGCTAAAGGCCTCTGTGTGTTCTACACAAAAATAGATTGTCCCTTTGTTATTTGCCTCTTGATATGTTTTCTATCGTGAAGCTCATTTATAAATATAGGCTATCTGAGGTAGGCATTCTTTAACTTTTATAGCCTATCACTGCAAGCACCATGCTGCTTAAGACCTAATTGGAGACAGTCTGGTCAGATCTTATAGTTATTATGACATTTGTCCCTATTTAGTGCCTAAAATGAGCTTTACTTTATCCATTGTTTACTTTATCCATTGTTTATCTATTTAAATATGTATTTCCAAATGTTTGATGAACATAGACTTCCTAATTATTGTTATTTTTCTATATATAATTCAGTGGCTATGTCTTTTAGAAATTATTGTCTTGTGACAGAGCTGCAAGCCCGTCCTCACGTGTCGAGTTTTGATTGGCTGTGACAGAACAGCGACTCCTTATTTAAGCGGGCTTCATCATGTCTGTAACCATTTGTTTGAAAAAGGTCGGTGACCGAAACGTCACAGAATACATTCATATTTGCAAGTTTGGACGGTGTGCGGGACTCCCTTCTTTACATGTAATGCATAACACCATGAGTCAACATCACATCACATATTTTCTTTAATAATAATAATAATAATAATAATAATACTAATACATAAGTTTTATATAGCACTTTTCTGGGGAACTCAAATATGCTTTACAATACATAGAAACAATACATAAAAACAGTAAACAAACTAAATAACAAGAACAAATACAGATACAAAACGAATACAAATGAAAATATAGCCGCAAGCGACAATGGCAGGGGTTCAAGCCTTGCGCAAATTGAACACCTAATAGTCCTTGAGGCAAATTTGTAGAGCACGTTCAGGTGAACATGTGGAAAAAAGTTGCTTGAAAATTGGAAAACACAAAACAGCCTGGGAGTTACAAACGGGTGTGAAGTTACGGCATATTTTGTGTTAGGCCACGCCCACTTTTTACATCTGCGGCGCCCCCTTTTGGTCAAATTGCGAAATAGCATGTCAGAAATGCCATTCCAGATGAGGCTGAGAAGTTTGCAACAGATTATGCGAATGGACTTGATTTACAGCTATTACATGCTTACACCATAGACCCTGCCCAATTTCACAAATGACAAAACTTCTGATCTTGACTAGGACATCCTCCCTGATATATCTACCAAGTTCAGCGATCATTGGACAAACAGGTGCGGAGTTACGGTCTTTTTTGTGTTAGGCCACGCCCATTTCTGGCATTTATGGCGCCCCCTTTTGGTCGAATTGCACAAAATTTGACACACATGCGATGGTCCCCGAACATCTCCAGCAAGTTTCGTGAAGATTTGTTAATCGGTCATGAATTATGACAATTTAGCTGAGAGGCCACGCCCTCTCACAACTTTAACGATTAATATCTCTGAAACTAAAGTAGATTTCAAAAATCCCAAAATCACGATGGTAGAGCTTGCTCCATAGATGCTTCCTGGCGATTTTGGTGTGAATCGGTCAAACGGTCTAGGACAGGGGTGGGCAATTATTTTTCATGGGGGGCCACATGAGAAACCCAGATTGTTGCCGGGGGCCCGAACAAATATTGTCATGCCGTAACCCATGGATGGGTAACTTTGATGATAGAGAGGACCACAAAAAATTTCCTCTCTACCAGGTTTTGCTGAGGGCCGAACGGCGCCAGCGCGAACAATTTGGTGCATTTGAAGCCAGATTTAGAGGAATAACTCATTTTAAATTAACAGTTGTGATGTCATTATTCAGTCTTAACCACCAATATTTGATCCTTTTCTCACTCACTCCTATGCATAGACTGCATATAATATCTGGACCACCTTAGCTATATGTTTTTGACACGGCAAAATGAAGCTCATTTCCCGATATTGTTTGATTTCGTTTGATTGGATGAATGGATTTTCCTGTTGCATTGTGGGAAATCTGTTCAAACCTGGAGCCGGGAAAACAGGAAAGGGCGGGTTTCCTCCGCCACGGCATCCATCTTGTTCATGTTATTTTCCCTGCTAGCCGTTAGCTTGGCTAACAAATGTTGCTAACGTTAGTTGCTATTGCTAGCCTTGCTCCATTGCTCTCACAGTGAATACAATAGCCCGAAGAAAAACCAGAGTATTATTTCCTCCAGACCTCGCGCGGCATCACCAGCCTGCCGCTTGCATCTTCCACAAAATCGAGGTAATCTTATTTTCTAACGTAACGCTAATTGCATAGCATGACATTAACGCTAGCTACGTTAGACTAGAGTAGCATAAGTTAACGTTATACAACGTTAAACAGTATTGCATGCTGCACAGATTCGGACGTAGACAGAAAACAAACGCAGTTCTGTTTACCTAGGTTACCTCTTTGAGATGAGGCAGATTCAAAGCATACTCATATGATCTACCAGCTATAGCGTTATATATCTAGCTAACGTTAGATAACTATCAATCAATGAGGCGTGATTTCTAACCCCACATAGGATAAGCAATAACCACGCCCTGTGGCGCCGGGATTGGCCAGGAGCATTGATGCTTGGGACTAAAGCACCTGGGGTTTTTCATCTTTTAAAATAAAGATGTTTAAAAAACTATTGCTTGTTACATTTTCAGTGCTGTACCTTTTCTCTGGGTAAGAATTGAGCTTGAAATCAACGATACATTATATTATATGAGCTATGAACGTGAACACAACACCGTTTATATTATTGCATGTTTTTGTAGATTGTATGTGTAGATTACAATTATTATGCTTATAATTATTATTACTATGCTAAGGTAGTCTAGTAGGAACGGGGGGTCCCCGCGCACCCGAAAGATATATTTTTCTAACATAGATTTTTGTACTCCTCAAGGTGTCTAATAAACAAATTTTGTTGTTACCCCGCTGAAATAGTGTCCCATGGGTCCGTTTGGCGGCCATCTTTGCGGGCATATTGCGATGTCTGATGAAAATGGATAAGGTCATAACTTTTGAACTAGACGTCATACAGAGACAAATGACACCACTTTTCTGTATGATTTCTGCATGAGGAATTGATTGAGAGGGTTGTTTTAATGATTTTAACAGGTTTGGTATAGTAAAACTCAAAAACATTTGAAAAAAGTGTCTAATTTACTCTCAAAATCTTGCAAAAGAAATCTATCTACATATTAGTCCATGGGCCAGAAGGGTTGGGAATAATGCTCATATTGATTTTTGGCAAGGTATACATCTCTAGAGTTAGAAAATATGTGAGAGCATTGCACCAATGGTAGCTAAATGTGTGTTCTCACTCGATTTATAACACCATGCAAAACATAATAGTTGCGGGACTTTTAGGGACATTTTGAGGCTAGGTTCATGCAAATCAAGTCTAAAAGCACCAGATTTTGCCCAGAATTAGCCCAGGGCATGCTCTAACAATTGAGCCAGAGTGCCCGAGCCGGTGACCCCCGGGGTCACCATGGTGGCCAGATCCAATATGACCACTGTCCGAAAAAGATTTTGGCTATAACTTTTGAAAGAGATGAGCTAGAAATAAAGACTTGGTGTCTATCTTATGTTTTTTGACCAATAGAAAGGTGTTGGAATGCTTATCTTTACTAATGAAGATGTGTGTGGACCCCTAATCTGCATATTTCCAAGATGGCTACTACCTGAATATGAGTTTTACCATAACTGTTGATGCTTTTAGTAAACTCGTGTCCATTTTATGGTTTTTGAGTTTTAGAAACACATTGTAATACTCAGATTTATGATTGAATCTATCTATAGCACTCTACTTTGCATAGTAAGTAGGCTACCAATATGGCCGCTAAACAACTTTTTTTTTTACATACACTTTCACCCAGATTGAGTGTAGACTTGTAAGAATAAGTTACCATCAAACTGGTGGAAACAAACAATCTACAGTATGTATCTTACAGATTTTATTGAAACAATTAGACAAATAGAGTAGAACCCATTCCCATTGATACAGGTAATAGCCAGTCTGTGCATCAATGCTCTCCATAAATGTGAAATGCTATCAATACTGATCAAAGGTGTTTAGAATTTGAACAAAATATTACAATATCAGAAACAAAAACAACAGAACAAAACATATATTGGTGCCTATATGTACAAGTGAGTAGTAGCCTACTTATGTCCATAGGTTGAATTGAGTTAGAAGTGCTCAGTCCTTTTGATTTACCGGGTGACTGATTTTGCATAAAAGACTTCAGATGACAAGTGGTTTTTGTTTATATCCTTATATCCACAGCCAGATTACTCAAATATTGTTGTCTCGACCCTCATTGTTGGTACAGGCACTCTTGCATCCACATTGAGGTGCCACGGGCTCCAGCTTTACAGTATTCACAGCACCCACTACATGACTTTTTGCAGACGCAGCAGAGAATGACGGCTCAGGCTTTACTGGCATCTGGAAGATGGGTCCAGTAAGGTTCCAAAGTCTTGGTCATTGAGTCCCAGTACCAGCCCCACGTACTGAACTCTGGATGTTTTGCTGGACAGAGGTTGCCTGATTCCAGTAGAAGCTGGCCTGCAGCAGTCCCCATTTTACATGCTGAATCAGTGCATCCTGGGTGGGAGGCAGGTTCTCTTGATGCATTTGAAAAAAGCCAATGTCTAGCATCATCAACTTGGCTGGAGCCACAGCTTTTGCTGTACATGACAACCCCAAGGTGAGGGCGACCAGGGTTTTGGGATGAACTCCTCCTTTCTACCAAGAAGGATGTTATACCTTCCAACAGATCTGAATATGACATATCTGCACTTCAGCCTTGTAACCATCCTGAAGCAGACACGACAGTAGAATGAGTTATAGCACCTGGCACATGCTGCGGCCAGTAGCCATAGAAACTCAGGATCCATACGTCCGACAGTGACGTTGTAATACTTGCAATACGCTTCTTCTACACATTAGGCCTCACAGAGCACTGGATCGGCTTCACATGTGGAAAGTACATTTATGTTCACAAAATCTGCAATGTTCTTGGTCCCCAGAGATCACTGGCATTACATCTCTTCCATGTGCTAAAATGATGTGATACTACATCAGCCTTCCAGGGCTATGGGAAAAGGAGTGGATGGGCAGCTTGGGAAGCAACATCGGATCTCACTGAGACCGTGGACGCCTTCACCTTGGAGCCTGAACCGATCAACTCAGATGTCGATGTCCAAAGACTGGAAGCATTATGGTTGTTGTCATGTCCAGCAAGAGCTGTGTCTCCAGCCAAGTAGATGAAGCCAGACATCCACTTTTCTCAAATGGTACCAAGTCCCTTGAGAACTTGCCTCCCACCCAAGATGCACTGATTCAGCATGTCAAATGGGGACTGCTGCAGACCAGCTTCTACTGGAATCAGGCAACCTCTGTCCAGCAAAATATCCAGAGTTCAGTACGTGGGGCTGGTACTGGGACTCCCATGACCAAGACTTGGGAAGCTTACTGGACCCATCTTTCAGATGCCAGTAAAGCCTGAGTCATCATTCTCTGCTGCAGCTGCAAAAAGTCATGTAGTGGGTGCTGTGAATGCTGTAAAGCTGGAGCCCGTGGCACCTCAATGTGGATGCAAGAGTGCCTGTACCAACAATGCGGTCAAGACAACAATATTTGATTAATCTGGCTGTGGATATAAGGATATAAACAAAAAACACTTTACACTCAATCTAACTTAACCCCCCCAACACATGGACATACGTAAGTGTTACTCACTAATTGTTTCAATAAAATATGTAAGATAAATACTGTAGATTGTTTGTTTCCACCAGTTTGATGGTAACTCATTCTTACAACTACAAAAGTGTATGTAAAAAAGAAATGGCATAGCAGCCATATTGGTAGCCTATTTACTATGCAAAGTAGAGTGCTATAGATAGATTCAATCATAAATCTGAGTATTACAATCTGTTTCTAAAACTCAAAAACCATAAAATGGACACCGAGTTTACTAAAAGCATCAACAGTTATGGTAAAACTTCAGGTAGCCGCCATCTTGGAACTATGCAGATTAGGGGTCCACACACATCTTCATTAGTAAAGATAAGCATTCCAACACCTTTCTAATGGTCAAAAAAATATAAGATAGACACCAAGTCTGTATTTCTAGCTCATCTCTTTCAAACGTTATAGCCAAAATCTTTTTCGGACAGTGGTCATATTGGATTTGGCCGCCATGGTGACCCCGGGGGTCACCAGCTCGGGCACTCTGGCTCAATTGTTAGAGCATGCCCTGGGCAAATTATGAGCAAATTCTGGTGCTTTTAGACTTGATTTGCATGAACTTAGCCTCGGAACTAAGTCCCGCAACTATTATGTTTTGCATGGTGTTATAAATCGAGTGATAACACACATTTAGCTACCATTGGTGCAATGCTCTGACATATTTTCTAACTCTAGAGATACCTTGCCAAAAATCAATATGAGCATTATTCCCAACCCTTCTGGCCCATGGACTAATATGTAGATAGATTTCTTTTGCAAGATTTTGAGAGTAAATTAGACACTTTTTTCACTTTTTTCATACTAAACCTGTTAAAATCATTAAAACAACCCTCTCAATCAATTCCTCATGCAGAAATCATACAGAAAAGTGGTGTCATTTGTCTCTGTATGACGTCTAGTTTAAAAGTTATGACCCTTATCCATTTTCATCAGACATCGCAATATGCCCGCAAAGATGGCCGCCAAACGGACCCATGGGACACTATTTCAACGGGGTAACAACAAAATTTAATTATTAGACACCTTGAGGAGTACAAAAATCTATGTTAGAAAAATATATCTTTCGGGTGCGCGAGGACCCCCCGTTCCTACTAGACTAAGGAAGGTATAGGTGACCATAATTCATTTCAATGTCCGCTCTCAATATCGCTGTCTGTTCTCAAGAGCTATAGACCCTTCTCACGGGGGCCATTTTGTGCCGAAAAGGCAGGTTAAACACAGGTGCAAGCAAAACACTAATGAGGGTTTCCAACTTCCATGATTGGAATTTGGAAACCCTCATTAGTGTTCTGCTTGCACCTGTGTTTGCCCTGCCTTTTCGGCACAAAATGGCCCCCGTGAGAAGGGTCTATTCAGTTGGTTCATGAAATCGCTGGGCTGCGTGCCCTCCAGTGTTGCTCCTGGCCAATCCCGGCGCCACAGGGCGTGGTTATTGCTTATCCTATGTGGGGTTAGAAATCACGCATCAATGAGGGGGAACAAGGGGGTTCAACTCCTCTGGATAGTTTATCCACCTCTGCATTTACAGTAGCCTTGTACCAAGACGCTGATTACATTACACTGCATTACATTGCATCAGCTGATGCAATGTGGCCCGGGATTGGCCAGGACAGACAACAGTAATAGTAATAACATTAATATACACATATATACATATCGATATATTGCGATTTCCTACTTTTTCAACTGCAAATGATGTCCCCAAAGGAAAACTTTGTCAACATCTGGTTTATATAAGAACAATTTTCCAGTCTGTACATCTGACTTCAACCATTTTATTGCAGCAACATTGTCAAGTTGACAGACCAACAACTTTCATAAAGTCATGTCATAGTTGCATGCACTTGACAAACTGAACTGTTTGTTGCAGTCTACTTACGGTCCACCTTAACTGGATGTGTGGACTACTGTACTTAGGTAGCTTTTGAACAATGCTACTTCACTTCACTTCACTTGCACAAAACATCTTGTGCAGCCCATTCAGTAACTAGGGAATTTGTAAAATACTGTTATGACAAAACTGTTACTGTTAAAACAAAATGAAAAGATGCTACAGTTTGTTTACTGCTGGCCTTGGAACTAAAGTTTATAAAAAAAAAAAAAGAAGAAAAAAGCAAAAACCTCCTATGAATGACCTCCCTTTCTGGCTGGTGCATGTTTGAGGTGCTCTGCAGCATGTTGGCGGATAACCTCCTCCGTTGCATCCTTATTCCATTTCAGTACAGCAGCTGCAAGAGTTGAAAAAGACAAAAATTATAAATGTGCAATTTTAGTCTAATTCTCTTGTGCTCTGGCCTCTGGGTTGAAATAGGTATCGCTGTTATCTACTTGGAAGAAAGCAGAAGTTCAAATAATAAAAACAAACCCTAAAAACTACATCAAGTGTGTTTTCATTTTCATCTCTGTGGGCAGTGGTGGCCTAAAGGTAGGAAGCAAGCTCGTGACAAGAAGGTTGTAGGTTCAATACCAAAAGAGTGGGTAAAGTGAAAAGCAGCACTTGCCCCTCCCTCATTACCACCACTGAGGTGACCTTGAGCAAGGCCCTTAACTCTGACCGCTCCAGTGCAGCTGATCAGTGGCCAGCAGATCAGACTGTGGTTGCTGGTCAGCTTCCAGGTGTGAATGTGTGTAAGAATGTGAACAGGGTACTCTTGAAAAAGAGACCATTGCTCCCCCTGTATAACATAAAAAAGGTAACAGTTTTCTTCCCCTATGCAACGTGAAATATGGGCTTACCTTTTAGTGCTCTGTAATGGTTGGTGGTCTCCAGACCCATCTTCTCTTTTTTCCCTTTCCCCTTCATATTGAAGTTGGCCATGAGGGAATTATTGAAGAGCCTGAAGAAAAATAAATGTGATTTACACAGAGGTGGGAGTAAGTCACACATATGCAAGTCACAAGCAAGTTTCAACCTTTAAGTCTCAAGCAAGTCTAAAGTTAATGTGAGAATCAAGCAAGCAAGTCCAAATCACTGCTCTATGTAAAGACATTGTTCAGGCCGGGCAAGCAGATGACAAGTCAAGCCACACTGTATGAAATTCTGGCCCGTTTCCACATTTAAAGCTGCTGTAAGTGATTTCCTCATTTTGCATAGTTCCGGTGGCATTTTCAGCACTGCAGTTAGCAGTCCCCCCCTACAGCATTGGCTTTCGGCCTGTGAACACGCACAGAGGACCGCCACTTTGTAGAGTTCTGTCTCCTGATTGGATAAGGTGGGGAGGCTCCCAGAAAAAAATCAGTTTTGCTGTGGGGCGGAGGGACTGAGAGATCCATGTCATTGACCAAATAATTTATATTAGTGATAGCTGTCAGAATGTCGAGCTGTTTTACACTTATTTTAACCAAAAATATCACAGCAGCTTTAACTCAATTAAAACACAGTGGTCAGATGTCTGATGAGAGAGAATGCAGATGTCTCTGTGTGTGTGTGTGTGTGTGTGTGTGTGTGTGTGTGTGTGTGTGTGTGTGTGTGTGTGTGTATGAGAGAGAGATTATTGAAAACAGTTCATGAAACATACCGGTCAAGGACACAGTCCTTTAGATCCTTCCCTCCAATTCGGGCAAGTTGCAGCACCTGGAAAAGGTCCATTAAAAAACAATTTTCAGAATATTAAAGACCCCCTAAAGTCATGCTTCAAGATGTGTATAAAATACTTTGAATAATAATTTGTGTCTGATGGTTTTTCCCCACAAAAAAGTTAAAACCCCTCCGCACCCTTCTCTGTCAAGAAACGAATCCAATCCCCCGGACAACACCACACTTTGCTCCCCTGATCTCAGCAATGCCTTCCTCCACTAACAAAATCTCCCAAATCAATAGCTACTGCCTCCATCACCAACTCCTCCACCCCCACCCCCACTAATCTTCCCTTTGGCCGATTACACGCCCCCCTCTTCTCTGCAACATTAACCTGCAACATGCTCTTTAAATCCCGACTCCAAACCTACCTGTTATCCCAAGCTTACAACCTCCCCTACCCTTAACCACCTCTTCCTACCTCGCCACCCACATTTTACACCTCCCTCTCTTCTGTCTGGCCACTGTCCCTCCCACACACTCCCTCCTTCCCCTCTGTTTCCATATATCCCTAATCAACGTGAGTTACTTGTATCTGTTGCCTGTTGTTATCTTGTTTTCTATGTACTCATACTGTGTCAGCATCTTAGGGTAATTGAAAAGCACTTTATAAAATAAATGAATTATTATTCTTTATTATTAATTATCTTGTTAAAATCCTTAAAATGGCTTCCCCTCCCTCTTTTTCATTTAAAAATCCGGTAACACTTTACAATAACGTACACAAATCCTATAGTAGTTACTGATAAACTAACCATTAACTAATCGCCAGTTAATCATTCGCTAATGAAAAATTTGGCATTAGTTTATCACTAGTTAATCATAGTTAATGAGTAGGTAGTCATTAGTTAATGATTAGTATCTAATTTCCTGAGTAGAGTAGTTAATCAGTACCTAATGATTACTAAATTTCAGCTCGTGAATAGAGTAGTTAATCATTACTTAATGATTCCAAAATGTCAGTGCGTGAATGTATTAGTTAATCATTAGTTAATCATTAGTTAATCTTTTTGTGTACCCTATTGTAAAGTGGTGCATCATACTCAGTAGTTTATGAATACTGAATCATTACCTGTCCATTAGTTACTCTTTTCGCACCCTAATATAAAGTGAAAGATATCCTTATCAAATAAACACTCCCTCCAGGTGAGATTCGAACCCTGAACCCCAAGATTGTTAAATTGTAAGTCTGGTTCTCTACCATCTGAGCTAACCAGCCTGTTGCTTGTTCGAGCCATACTATTGAATGTAGAGCCTGAGACCAAGTATTATAGTTTAAAGGTATATTCCACCCAAATACTACTTTCTGTCCAAGTACTTACAAGCAGTGTTGGGAGTAACTAGTTACTAAGTAACTAGTTACTGTAACTTAACTACCTTTTTCAGTAACTAGTAATCTAACTAATTACTTTTTCAAATTCAGTAACTCAGTTACAGTTACTAAAATAGTAACTGGACTAGTTACTAGTTACTTTAGGACATGAAAATAACGGACAACTTCAGAGGATTACCCAGTTTCTGATCCTCAGACCTAGTCCGGGGAAAGAGCTGCAGCCAGAGCCCCAGAGGCTAAGGACCTTGATAGGCTATAAGCCTCCCCAATAAGCGAATGTTCAATGCCACACTGTGGCACAGCAACACTAACATAATGTGTGCATTAATAACAATCGAAGCGGACTTTTAAAAGTAACGCAAAAGTTACTTTCCCTAGTAACTAATTACTTTGAAGTAACTGGTAACTTTAAAGTAATTAAATTACCTTTTGAGAGAAGTAACTAGTAACTGTAACTAATTACCAATTTTCAGTAACTTTCCCAACACTGCTTACAAGTACTTAGACATAAGTAGTATTTGGCTGAAACATACCTAAGTACTTGGACATGAAGTAGTATTTGGATGGAATATACCTTTAAAACTATAAGTATTTGGAGAGAAGGTAGTATTTGGGTGGAATATATCTTAAAAACTATAAGTACTTGAACAGAAAGTAGTATGTGGATAGGACATAATACTTAGTCTCTGACTCTACAGACCTATAGTATGGCTCTACCAAGTAACAGGCTGGTTAGCTCAGATGGTAGAGAACCAGACTTACAATTTAACAATCTTGGGGTTCAGAGTTCGAATCTCACCTGGAGGGAGTGTTTATTTGATAAGGATATCTTTCACTTTATATTAGGGTGCGAAAAGAGTAACTAATGGACAGGTAATGATTCAGTATTCATAAACTACTGAGTATGATGCACCACTTTACAATAGGGTACACAAAAAGATTAACTAATGATTAACTAATGATTAACTAATACATTCACGCACTGACATTTTGGAATCATTAAGTAATGATTAACTACTCTATTCACGAGCTGAAATTTAGTAATCATTAGGTACTGATTAACTACTCTACTCAGGAAATTAGATACTAATCATTAACTAATGACTACCTACTCATTAACTATGATTAACTAGTGATAAACTAATGCCAAATTTTTCATTAGCGAATGATTAACTGGCGATTAGTTAATGGTTCGTTTATCAGTAACTACTATAGGATTTGTGTACGTTATTGTAAAGTGTTACCAAAAATCCAAAGCAACCAATCAGGGTTATCTAGATTCTAGAACATAACTAGCCAATCACAGCATACAACACATGCTTTTCAACACATTCTCACTCATTACAAAGTGACGACAAGGGTTCCTGACCGATTAAAAATGTGTTAACTGCTGAATACTGGACAGGGATTGGCTCCAGGATTCGTGATGTCACGAATCTTGCCTGTTGAAAACGGCCTTGGCTGGGTTTCCCAAAAGCTTCTTAGCGCTAAGAAGCTTCTTAGACCCTTCTTAAGGCTCCACGGGAGGGGTCTAAGAAGCTTCTTAGTACTAAGATACTTTTGGAAAACCCGGGCCTTTTCAGTTAGCTCTGATAAACGTTCCACTTTCAGCAGACGATTGTGGAAACAGCCTTCTAGTGTCAAACTCTGCACAGACATCATTCTGCACAGTGAAGCTCAAACATCTAACAAGAAGAAAAACTGATTTTTTACTTTAGGGGGGCTTTAAAAATGTACTTCTTCAATGCTATACTCCAGTAGGCCTATATACGCTCGTTCCCCATGAGTGCACTGGAGCAATGCATTTATCCATTAACCGAAAACATTTGGAACAAGGGCACTACTGTTATTACTTTCAGACTCTTGTTAATCCTACCAGGTTATTAAAAGTGTTGCTGTCCTCAAGGTGTAGCTCCTCTCTCTGGAAGTCCTCCATGGTGTCCAACCTCTCCACATGGGTGGCTGAAAGGGCAGGCGCACTTCGGCAAAGGTTTTTGATGTCCGTGTGCATGTCAAACAATTTCTCCAAGACTCTTTTCTGAAATTCTGAAATAAAAAAGAACACAAATGTTGATAGTGATGACTTTCTGTAATAGTCATTGAGGATGTTCGACTGAGTGTAAGTTCTGTATTTTACTAAGACCAAAACTGGCCTAACTAAGTAGCACAACGTTAATTGCTAATGTTAGCGCAGTTGGCCTGCCGACAGCCATATCTGGAATAAATACAAATATATTTTCTTAAGCGGTGCAGAATACTGCATTCGCTTCTAGGAGTGACACGTCTTTTAGGGGTCACCTGACCTAACCATAACTCTAGGGCACAAACCTTTTGTGCCCAAGGCACACCTGTATTCATATCATGAAAAATAATCTGGAAATGTTTTTTATTTACTTCACAAATGTATTTACTTAACTAGTGACATCATTTTAGATGTTTCATAATAAGTCTATAGCTGGTTGAGTCCCCTTTTAGTTAGGCAGGTTGTCACAAAATCCCACGGCACACCTGGCCTTGCCTCACAGCACACCATTTGGGAACCACTGCCCAAGGGGTACGCATCCCCCAGTTTGACCTGCATTCATCAACAACTACTACATCCCCATATACAGTGAAAGGAAAGATATTGCAGTATCCCTTTAATTATCTAAATTCAGCAATTGAAACAATTAATGGTTTGACAGCTCAATTTGAAACACTTTAGCACTTACTTGCTTCGGGCATTGGGAATCCGGCTGGTGCCCTCTGAGACCCTGCATCTGTAGTACATGTAAAACAAAAGTGTTCAGGAAATTACCAAGTGACATTTCTGAGAGAGAACAGATTTGGGCCCCAAGACGCAGTTGTCAGAAGTTTGCATACACTTAGGTTGAGGTCAAAAAAACTAATCCAAAAGATTCCACGTTCAAAAAATGTGTTTGCTCAGCCGGTTAGAACATGTAATTTCTGCATGACAAATATTTAAAAATAAACTTTTTTTTAAAGACATTACTTCACTTAAATGACAATATCACAATTACAGTGGGTCAGAACTAATCATTGAATTGCAAAGCGTTTTGATGGATACTTGAAGCAGGCTTTGAACAACTCACCATGCCTCAGCCTGACACTGTCCCCGCCCCTGGAGCTGTTGTTTTGCCTGGATCCACCACTGTCCCTGGAGCTGTTGTTTTGCCTGCCACCACTGTCCCTGTTTTGCCAGGGGTTGACACTGGGACTGTTTAACCTGGTGCTGACACTGTGCCTAGAGCCATCTGTGGGCCTGGAGCCACCGCTGAACCTGGGGCTGACACTGTGCCTGGAGCCATCTGTGGGCCTGGAGTCACCGCTGGACCTGGGGCTGAGTCTGTGCCTGGAGCCACTGCTGGGGCTGGGCCTGACCCTGGGACTGACACTGGGCCTGGAGCCACCGCTGGGGCTGGGGCTGAACCTGGGACTGACACTGGGCCTGGAGCCACCGCTGGACCTGGGGCTGAACCTGGGACTGACACTGGGCCTGGAGCCACCGCTGGGGCTGGGCCTGACCCTGGGACTGACACTGGGCCTGGAGCCACCGCTGGGGCTGGGGCTGAACCTGGGACTGACACTGGGCCTGGAGCCACCGCTGGGGCTGGGCCTGACCCTGGGACTGACACTGGGCCTGGAGCCACCGCTGGGGCTGGGGCTGAACCTGGGACTGACACTGGGCCTGGAGCCACCGCTGGACCCGGGGCTGAACCTGGGACTGACACTGGGCCTGGGCCTGACCCTGGGACTGACACTGGGCCTGGAGCCACCGCTGGGGCTGGGCCTGACCCTGGGACTGACACTGGAGCAATCACTGAACCTGGGGCTGACACTGGGCCTGGAGTGCCTGGAGCCACCGCTGAACCTGGGGCTGACAATGGACCTGGAGCCATCTCTGGACCTGGAGCCATCTCTGGACCTGGAGCCATCTCTGGACCTGGAGCCATCTCTGTGCCTGGAGCCATCTTTGTGCCTGGAGCCATCTCTGGATCTGGAGCCATCTCTGGACCTGGAGCCATCTCTGTGCCTAGAGCCATCTTTGTGCCTGGAGCCATCTCTGGACCTGGAGCCATCTCTGGACCTGGAGCCATCTCTGTGCCTGGAGCCATCTTTGTGCCTGGAGCCATCTCTGGACCTGGAGCCATGTCTGGACCTGGAGCCATCTCTGGACCTGGAGCCATCACCGTCATGTGTAGAGACTGAAAAACACACAAAGCATGTTCTTAGATTTAACATCACTAACACGTATCACAAACTAACAGGTGACTGGTTTAATGTGACAAATACTCACTTGGTGTGATAATTTCCCTAGCCAGGCCACCATGTTCCACCGGGATGGATAAGCGAGGATTTTCAGAGCCTGAAACATTTAAATGACCCTGTAGCTACTTTCAACCTGTGTATATTAAATAATTAATTACTATATTTATTAAATTGTGATCAATACTCACAAGGAGGCTTTACTTTTGATGGTGGAGGGGGAAAGGGGTCCATGCTCGCCTGCTCCTCCTCCTCAGAATCTTTTAAGAGTGCAATTCAAAATGTGATATAAAACATGTTCAGGCCCAGTTTCTCCCCAATAAATACAATTTCAGATTCCTAAATTAATTGATAAAACATACCAACAACATAATCATCCAATTTTAGGTTACGTTTTCTTTTCCTCTTCGTAACCACCTCGTCCATGTCATCATCTCCTTGGCTGGACTCGGCTTGGCTGGTCTGATTGTAGTCATTGCATTCTTTTTCCTCAGCTAGAATTAACATATTTCAACTGTAAAAACCATTTGACCCAGCATATTTTTATTTTTTTGCTGAGGAATGAAACCATTCATTAATCAAAACCTACCTGATCTTGTTTTTATTTTGATAAACTGGAAGGTCATCCAGTCATCCTCGGGGTTCTGCTTCTTCTTGAAAGCTGCTTCTAGTACCTTTACATTCTTTGAATTTGGCCATCGCACGATTTTCTTCTTTTGGTCTATCCAATTTTCGGGAACTGTACCCTCTGTCTCTTTTCCATTCTCCACCCACACAGCCTTGGCATACATGATCTGGAAAGGACAGTATATGTTACTTTCAGGTTTGACATTTTAATTTATCCACAGCAGTTTGTAGTGCTGGAGATTTGTATCATGTGCTAGCCTGCGTTAAAGAAAAAGAATATCCAATTGATATTTAATCAAATCTGCTCTATTCATAAATCCCAATATCGATATTTTAATATAATGCTTTTTCCCGTGGATGCATGCAGTTTTAACCCTGTTACGAGATTTCGTCTCCATGTGTAAATATATATATTTTTAACAATACACCAGGTTAGAGGGTTCGTTGTACAATTTACAGGAACAGTTCTTTGAGAATCTCTAATATCCAAGCCAAATTGGTATTGTAACTGAAATATCGAATGTTAACGTAAATTGATTCGGGACAGTGTGTGGGAATCGCATTGGGAAATCAGTGGTGACACCCACCCCTATTTGTACGGTCCCTAGGAATCAAACCCAAGACCATTATTGATATCACCTTGTTCTACCAATTAGGCTACACACGAACACATTTCTACAATAATTACCTATGACATTATTATGAAATATTTTTCATTGCAATCATTAACATACTGAGCAGGTCAAGATGTTAGTGTGCAGGTCAATATGTTACCGTGCAGTTTAATGTGCAGGTTAAGATGTTACTGTGCAGGTTAAGATGGTAATTAGTTAATGAAGAGAGTTTAGAGTTAAATTAAACCTTTACAAGTGGTGTTCCACACCATGGCGAAGGGGTATGAGGACATAACCACCAGTTTCTTGCGGGAGGCAGGCCACCTTGCGGAAGAGATCCTTTTCACGCAGTAGTCCTCTTTCCATTCGGCCCTGCACATTACATGTGCATACGATATTTAGGAGTTTGGAGCTGCATGGTTGTTCAAATAATGGTGAAGTGTGGCGCTGGTGCAGAATTTCACACATCAAAGTGCCGTCTGCATTCTTTGCCCGAATGAAAGCAAAGCTCTCATCTCTCAAGAGAAAACAACGGTCTCTTTCTTTGACAGAAACAAACACTTTAGGCTGTGTTTTGCACTCGTCCACTTCTGCATGTTCCATTTCTGCCAAACGCCTAGTGACCTGTTCCAGGGGGCTTCTCCCACTCCTCACATACTTCTTGATTTTTTGCGGGTAGTTCTCAAAAGGAAAAGCGGAAATGTCATTTAACGAACAGTTGAAGTGTCTGACATCTTCATGAAGATGGAGTAGTCCATGTACATTGTACACAGCAAAGGTTTGGCCATAGAGATGAGCACAGCACTTGACAAAATGTTTCAGTAGTTCATTGGCAAATTGGAGATAACCATTCCGAGTCCTCTCATCTGACTCCAGCAGGATCGACATGGCCACAGTCAAGGACAGGAAATGTTTGTATCTTCCAGGGGACAACACAGTTTTTAGTACCACAGGTCCTGTGTATAACAAAAACTGCCGTAGTTCGGTGGCCTTCCACCTATCCACTTCATCTAAACCCCGGGGTTGCCGAGCAAATTCACTTGGCATCTTCCCTCTCAGCGACGTCAGTTTTTGGGTTATTTCTTGCCTTTGCCTGACAGATAAACGACAAAATCTTGGGCCACGACTAGTCAAAAATCTTAACAGTCGTCGGACTACTCCCAAGCTTACCATATGCATGTAATCTAATACGAATGAGCTGACACAAGGAATTCCTGACGCAATGAAGGGGCTGATACCGTTTTGGTGGGTGCTGTACTCCACTCTACTGAAAACTTCGTCTGTTCGAGAAGTGCATACCGGTTTATTGAAAACGATTGTCTCCTCGACACGAGCACCTCTGATTATACATCTCTCACAACTCTCATAGGCAGTATGACCCTTAATACATTTGAGATATGCCCTTGCTGGCGCATCACAGATGAGAGCTTCAATATGGACTGTGTAAGTCTGGCCTTCATAAATTATCCCAGTGTCTTTGAGATGTTTGTACTCAGTCAAAAAATCATGAAGATACTCCTCAAGGGGACGAGGCTTACGTTTTCCACTAAACATAGCTACAATAAATGGATCAAAATGGTTCAACTTCGCTAGTATTGGCCAGAATTCGATACCACTACTTTTGAAAAGCGGGAGGCCATCAATGTTTACACTGAGGTGTAAGACATTACTCTCGGTGCGACTTAAAAAGCGGCGGATCCCCTTTTCTAAGCCGTAGTACATGTACTGCCCGCCACATTTAGCCTCAGATGCTTTATTTTGTGGTGTAGAAAGGAGTGTCCTTGGATCAATAGGCAACAGATGCCCCTGCTTCCTTAATATGGCCAATAATTCTTTCAAAGATCTGTGTGTCTCTCCATTTTTGATGGCCCATTGTTTTAAGTCCTCTTCAAGATTCACATTATCTGCAGCTTCATCATTTAGTCGGTCATCGGTAGAGTCTTGGTCCACAATGTACAAACTATTTGGAGTCCCAGGTACGTCGTCACTGTTGAAACGATTTGGAGTCCCAGGCATGTCACTGTGGAAGCTATTTGGAGTGGCAGGCACGTTGTCACTGTTGAAACTATTTGGAGAATCAGACACATTGTCACTGTCAATCCCCATGAGATTCTCATCACTGTCAGAATCTTGGAGAAGCTGTTCAATGTCTCGTTTTCTTTTTCGCCATCGTCTCTTGTAACCCTTCATGTCCATCTGGAAAATACGGGGGGGGGGTGGGGACCATATGAACATTTAATTTCACGTTGATCCCGTCCTAATTATTCGAAATGAACGATATGATCAATTAAAATAAAACTCAATATAGCACTAAACATACTAGAATAACTTTACCCTACACTTTGTAAACTAGCAACGATTCCTCGCCCGCCCTGCAGCTCGCCCACTGCGCACCGCATACGCAGCTCTGCCGCTATGCTGCCTTGTCTGCCCTATTGGCACCAGGAAGGATGACATCACTGATGACATCATCATTTTGATTTCTGATTTAACTTTTTTAGTTCAAGGACACAGCGGTCAAGCTGAGACAGCTTCAGCCATGTCGATGACAATTGCCTGGAAAGGTGTGGGCTCCACCTTGTGGCAAATGGGAATTATAAACAAAACTGGAAATCAATTAGGACTGTGACTTGCTAGTGAGCAAAGTTCCTCCTCTTTTTCAAGTCACTCATGAGTCTGGGTGATATTCATTCTCATGTGACGATATCTTCACGATCAATGGAAATTCACTGCAACACAATTATCTTGAGTGTTAAAGGAGTAGGGGGCACAAGACCGGTGAGGGTGCTGCATGTGGTTAAGACAATACCTTGAAGTACAGGTAGAGGCTGAGACTGCGGCAAACTGGAGACTGCAGGCAGAGGCTGTAGGCAGAGGCTGAAGCTGGAACTGTGGCAGACTGACAGAGGCTGGATGGAGGCGGTGGCTGCAGCGGAAAAAGGTCAAGCATGAAAGGTCACCAAAACAAAATTGGTAGGGAGCACCCCAGAACCAAAGCAGACAAGTTATGAGACTTAACATTGGGTACCTTGAAGGACAATGACACTATCAAACTGGAGACAGCAGGCAGAGGCTGAAGCTGGAACTGTGGCAGACTGACAGAGGCTGGATGGAGGCGGTGGCTGCAGCGGAAAAAGGTCAAGCATGAAAGGTCACCAAAACAAAATTGGTAGGGAGCACCCCGGAACCAAAGCAGACAAGTTATGAGACTTAACATTGGGTACCTTGAAGGATAATGACACTATCAAACTGGAGACGGCAGGCAGAGGCCGAAGCTGGAACTGTGGCAGACTGACAGAGGCTGGATGGAAGCGGTGGCTGCAGCGAAAAAAGGTCATGCATGAAAGGTCACCAAAACAAAATTGGTAGGGAGCACCCCAGAACCAAAGCAGACAAGTTATGAGACTTAACATTGGGTAGCTTGAAGGACAATGACACTATCAAACTGGAGACAGCAGGCAGAGGCTGAAGCTGGAACTGTGGCAGACTGACAGAGGCTGGATGGAGGCGGTGGCTGCAGCGGAAAAAGGTCAAGCATGAAAGGTCACCAAAACAAAATTGGTAGGGAGCACCCCGGAACCAAAGCAGACAAGTTATGAGACTTAACATTGGGTACCTTGAAGGATAATGACACTATCAAACTGGAGACGCAGGCAGAGGCCGAAGCTGGAACTGTGGCAGACTGACAGAGGCTGGATGGAAGCGGTGGCTGCAGCGAAAAAAGGTCATGCATGAAAGTTCACCAAAACAAAATTGGTAGGGAGCACCCCAGAACCAAAGCAGACAAGTTATGAGACTTAACATTGGGTACCTTGAAGGACAATGACACTATCAAACTGGAGACAGCAGGCAGAGGCTGAAGCTGGAACTGTGGCAGACTGACAGAGGCTGGATGGAGGCGGTGGCTGCAGCGGAAAAAGGTCAAGCATGAAAGGTCACCAAAACAAAATTGGTAGGGAGCACCCCAGAACCAAAGCAGACAAGTTATGAGACTTAACATTGGGTACCTTGAAGGACAATGACACTATCAAACTGGAGACGGCAGGCAGAGGCTGAAGCTGGAACTGTGGCAGACTGACAGAGGCTGGATGGAGGCGGTGGCTGCAGCGGAAAAAGGTCAAGCATGAAAGGTCACCAAAACAAAATTGGTAGGGAGCACCCCGGAACCAAAGCAGACAAGTTATGAGACTTAACATTGGGTACCTTGAAGGATAATGACACTATCAAACTGGAGACGCAGGCAGAGGCCGAAGCTGGAACTGTGGCAGACTGACAGAGGCTGGATGGAAGCGGTGGCTGCAGCGAAAAAAGGTCATGCATGAAAGGTCACCAAAACAAAATTGGTAGGGAGCACCCCAGAACCAAAGCAGACAAGTTATGAGACTTAACATTGGGTACCTTGAAGGACAATGACACTATCAAACTGGAGACAGCAGGCAGAGGCTGAAGCTGGAACTGTGGCAGACTGACAGAGGCTGGATGGAGGCGGTGGCTGCAGCGGAAAAAGGTCAAGCATGAAAGGTCACCAAAACAAAATTGGTAGGGAGCACCCCAGAACCAAAGCAGACAAGTTATGAGACTTAACATTGGGTACCTTGAAGGACAATGACACTATCAAACTGGAGACGGCAGGCAGAGGCTGAAGCTGGAACTGTGGCAGACTGACAGAGGCTGGATGGAGGCGGTGGCTGCAGCGAAAAAAGGTCAAGCATGAAAGGTCACCAAAACAAAATTGGTAGGGAGCACCCCGGAACCAAAGCAGACAAGTTATGAGACTTAACATTGGGTACCTTGAAGGACAATGACACTATCAAACTGGAGACGGCAGGCAGAGGCCGAAGCTGGAACTGTGGCAGACTGACAGAGGCTGTGTGTATATATGTGTATATATATATACATACATATATATACACACACAGGCACTGCTTCCTGGACTAGCTCTTATCCCCTGCCTGTCTGCTCCGACTGTTTTTGTTTTATTAGCTCTGTCTGTCTGCTATGTTTTTAACTGTGTTTTAACTTGTTTTCATTTGTTGTAAGCAGTGGCGTGCCGTCCATTAGGCGAACTAGGCAAATGCTAGGGGCGCTTGAGCCGTTAGGGGCGCCAGAGAGGGTAAAAAAAAAAAAAAAAAAAAAAATTACAAATACGTTTGTATGATAATAGGCCTACTATTATTTTACAATAGTAGACAAAAAATAAGCAGCACAACGTCTTAAGTCTTTAAATAATAGTGAAATCATTTTCTAATTCTGCCTTTCTGGCTGCAGCACTTTCACCATGGTCCCTAATCCATACCACCCCACCCCCTGCGCGGCCGCGCCCCCTTCTACCTGCTCAGAGCTTTTTCCCAGAGTGGGGGAAGGGAGCTGGAAGGTGGGTGCTGAGGGTGCTGCAGCACCCCCTGGTGGCAAGAAATGGGATTTTCGAAATTGTTGGATTTGGCTGTCTTGTGTTTATACCACCAACAAGATGCATTAAAAAACAGTTGGGCTTCCCAGCTCTAATCTTATTTCATACGCTCTCTCTTCAAAAGTGTTTGATTTTCATCATAATCTGGTTTTCCATAATAATAATAATAAGTTCAGTGTTTATGCCTGTGTTGCTGTCTGTTGTAGTGTAAAACGACTAAAGGGAGAGCAGGTGCTTACATAAAAGTGAGTGAGAAAAGGAGAAGATACTGAATAATGACATCACAACAGTATAATCCTAATGTTAATTTAAAATTTAATATTCTTCTAAATATGGATGAAAGTCCAAAAAACGTCACCTCACAGCACTGAGAGTTCCTTCCTTACAGCACCCCCTACCTAACAGTACTTCCAGCGCCACTGGGGAAGGGCCATTCTGAGCCTGCACTGCAGTGGTGGATTAGCTGCGATATAATTTTTATTATATTTTCTTTGGGGGAGGGGGGGGGGGGGGGGCACCAGCAAAAATCTTGCCTAGGGCACCAACTTGGTCAGGCACGCCACTGGTTGTAAGTAACTTTGTATTTATTTTATCCCCTACCCCCATCCCTCAAAAGGCTGTGCCTTCTGCCACGTCGCTGTTGTAAATAAGAATTTGTTCTTACTTCTTAATGAAGTTAAAGGTTAAATAAAATAAAAAATAAAATAGCAACATGCACAATTAAGATAACAGCTCGAGGCTATTTCAGGAAATTATCTTACCAAGGATGATCACAGGAGTTACCTAGCTGGGAAGGAATCAAAGGGATGATTATTCATGATGAGCATCACACTACCAGTCCAGTATTATTAGATTTCCCTAAAGTAAAGTACAATTAAATGAAAACGCATGTTTGAAACCCTATAATAATTAGAGATTCACTTCAGTTATGTTTATAACCCCTATCACACAAGCATGTCTCAAAAGGCTCAACTGTTGCGTCACTGATACTACAACATGCAGGGCTCTTGTGCCTCACGTGCGCCATGCTGTGTCAATCTCTCCCCCCTCATCAGGCACGCACACACGCACACACACACACACACAGAGAAAGATGGAACTACAAAAACACAACGCTTTTAATTCATGTTGAGTGCTTTCCACGTGTTCAGAATCATTTTATTTTGAAAATCCGACTGGAAGGCGTATTGTTTTTATCGCTAGTCTAACATGACTGTTTGAAGCCAGTCAACCATCAACCACCAGTCAAAGCCGATGGCTTTGGATTTGGAGATCAAGCTAGCATCAGTGCTGCTGATGGCAGCTGCCTGCGACAGTGTTTTGGTATCAACCTTGTTAATCTCGCTATATTCTTCATCACAGCGGGGCATTACCCACTGTGTGGTTCATTACCCATTTTACTGACGTCCTCACTAATCACACGGCTAGCTGTTTACATGGCTAGCTAGTTATTAGCATAGCTCGCTGTTAGCGATCATGGGTGTTCTCTCTCTCCCTCTAAGATGTAGCTTGCTCGTAACATTACTTATTTGCGGGAGTGTGCATGGGATAAAGTCTCCCGCTAGTGTTGATGCCCAGTGTGATGGCACATGGCAGAGAAACGTGTAGCTGCGTCGCGTGTAACGTTAGCAGGCATTGATTTTGAAAGCAGAAAAACACAAGTAGCCTAAATATTCACAACGATAACGTTAGCTTAGCAGCTGATTGAAGCTTGACTTGCTTGAACGTGGCCTAGCGACCTCAACATTAAACAAAAGCAAGTTAGCTCATGTTAGGCCCTGTGTCCACCTAGCTTCTTTTTCCTACGTTAAAAGCTGGGAGTGCGCTGGGGAACGCTGATCCCAGCGCACAATATACAAGGAAGCAGTCTGCAAGTAACGTTAGTTCAGCTTGATAGCTGACAGCTAGCAAGCTAACAACACAGGTAGGCTACGCTATTAAAAGCAGTAAGCACAACACTCACGCTGCATGGGGGCTGACTTTACCGCTTAACGCTGCAACACTACGCTCTCCCCCCATTGGAAACAATTGAAAATAGACGCTGGAGCTGATGAAAAGAAGCTAGGTGGACACAGGGCCTTAGCCTGTAAGCCAGATGCTGTCTTAGTAATAGCCTCATATAGCATAAGATAATGCAGCCGCTAACGCGCGAATTAACACAGCAGGTTGAAATCGTGTAAAAAAAACAACACATGTTTTTGATTAATATGCTTTATCTATTCCTTATTTAAACAGAACTGAACAAAAGAGAACACTAGGCTAATTCCTTACCTCTACTGCTGTAGCCTTGTCTTCCAAGCGGGAGCAGAGAATACTTCTTTCCAAATCCGCGGGATTTGACAAAATGGAATCTCCCTACATGCAACGCGGCGTACAACCAATCACTGCTGTAGCGTCGTGCATGACGTCATGACGTCATGGCCATGGTGACGATTGGGGGATTGTTAACACAAGATAAGTAACTTCTCAGCTGTGTCTGGTCTGGTGTTGTATATATAGCGACTAGCTTGCCAACGCTAACATTCTGAGATCACTATCAATGTCATTTACTGTGACATAAGCTAAAATTGTATATTTATGTTGTGATGTTTACAGAAGCTAGCTAGCTATATGAAGTCACTTTGGCAAGATGTTACTCAGTGTGGTTCTCAAAGTGGGGTCTGGGGACCCCCAGGGGTCCTTGAGGGGGTTCCAAGGGGTCCGCAGCAAGTATTAATTTTTTTTTCAGTAATTCCATCCATATAACACAATGACAGAATGTATGGCTATTTTGGTCATGGGTTTCATACAGTTTCTCTAATAAAACATATAATCCCAGGGGCCCCGGGGACAAAATCTTATCAAATGGGGGACTGTGGTCTAATTTATGTCCGGGTGCTTGACATGACGGTTTGAGAACCAAGTAAGTCATTAAGTTGTAAGTCATCTGCTCATGCTGGTTGTATCATGAAATGGTAGTAGTGTAACTAGCCTGTCTGTTTGTCTGTCTGTCTCACTGTCTGTTTCGTGAGGCGGACATTTTCACAGTGTATGGCAAAGCTGTCCCTGGGGTTTCAGTGGTCCTCCAGTGTGATGGCACCAGGCTCTGGCAAACTGCGCTACGTTCTCATCGCCTCCATCGTCAGGGCGCTGCCGATGGACATCATCTGCATTTGGTGGTGCTCTGCATTACCAGGTGAGTTACACACACAGATCCTAACAAGCCTGGATGTAGTGTTTTGTGGGTTGTTGTTTTGGGCTATGGAGCCTGGAGCCTAAGGCGAAGCAACTGAAAGGTCACGTTGAATACTACTGGCACAGTCACCTCCCTTCCTAAATTTAGACAGAGGTATATTTACATCTGTCATTGTAGAAAAGTTACCCAAGGACTCAATCTCCCACAATCCTCCACACCTCCTACTGAACGGTACCCTGCCTTCACCTCACTCACCTCAATAGACCCTTTTCACGGGGGGCATTTTGTGTCGAAAAGGCAGAATAAACACAGGTGCAAGTGTCACGGGTGTGTGCGTGACTGTGAATAAGAGCGGATTCTACTGGGGAGTGGTGCTGGCCCAAACAGCATACACAGACAAGAATGGAACATTGGAACAAATGGGTTTTATTACTAAAATATAAAAAGAGAAAAATGTGCCTATTTAAAAGAGTCCAGTCTCCGTGGGACAACGTCCAGCCTCTGTTAATCCCGAGCAACTGTGTTGTCTCCCTCTCGTCCGGTTCCCCGTCCTCTCCTGACGTCTCCAGCTGACGATGAGGGTATAAAGCAGAGCAGGGCTTAATGCTTAATTCCCCAGATAAATGACAGTTCAGAAATGGTAGGATAACTCACTAGGACTGGTATTTTGGATGAGCCAAGTTAAATAGTGGATAAATGCACTGCAACCCAATTCACTGCAAAACAAATGCAATACGTCTATTGCATGTAAATCACTCGAACGTAATGTGCACGACACGCCTTAAGGGCTCCTCCTCGTTCCGTGTCGTAGTAAGCTATAGTAGTTCCACTGAGCGTTCTTGTTACTGTCAATGTCTGGGGTTAGGCTTGCGGGCAGACCCGCGTCGTCTGTGCACGGAGCTGGTCACAATCAAAGATAAAACAATAAAAATGGAGCGGGACTTAACTGAAGGAGGGGGGAAGCGCACCTCCACCCCTCCGCTTTCCCACGGCGTCTCTCCCGCTGTCACTCCTCGGGGAACATAGAACCCTTTCTATGTTCCCTGGGAGAGGTTAGGTTTTGGGTTAGGGTCTGGGGGAGGTTAGGTTTAGGGTTAGTGAAAAACGGGGAATATAGAACCCGGGGAACATAGAACCCGGGGAACATAGACATGATCCCATCCTTATCCTTAAGCACTTAGAAATGATCAGAAAGTATGGTTGACTTTGCACATGTGTGGAATGCTTCCCTACTAACAGGTGTAGTGTTGGCGAACGCAGCCCCAGGCCTGACTCCTCTCACCAATCACCTAGGCTCTGAGTATATACGACATCCATGAGCATTGTTTTCCCTCTCACTGCTGCCATTTGCCCTGTTCAGGCTGACAAATTGGGTCCTAGAGTGCTACATTGTTTTGTTCAGATGGCTAACCCCCTGTGGGTGCTCCTGTCTGTTTTGCTGTTGTATGACTGTTTGTTCTCCCTCTTGCTCCTCATGTGCCCTGATTGGAGGTATGTAGGCAGATACTTTGGGAAAGAAGCTATATTGTGGTCTTCAAATGTTTAACTTTTAGCTTCCTTGCTGGTGACCCCTGTCCATATCTTCATAGGCTACTCGTAGACTCATTACTAACAGTGGTGAGTAGGCCTTGAGTAAACACTTTGAAATAGACAGTATTTTGTATTCAGGTGGATGACTATAATGACAATAATGTCTCTTTTGTAGGTCTCCACCTACTGCTATAACTTGTCTAATTATTTGGTTTAATCTTGTTTGTCGTTCTTTTTCTGTCTTTGATTTAGTGGAGCTGAGTGCCAGTCATCTGCGAGGCAGGGAAGGCGGGGATGCTAGTAATTCCGGGTGAGGACCCTTCACTGTGGTTAAAGACACCGGGACACATGATTGGTTCACCTGTTTGCAGTATGAGTGTGTTTAGGTTGCTGTAACTTAATGTATGGTGAGTATTGATTGCACCCCTGGACACACCCTATAGTCTGGCCTCAGCCTACTCCAGTTTTCTATTCTTTGCATTACCAGTAGCCCAATGAAATTGTAAAACAATACATTATTAAAATAGTTTTGTAATAAAATTATGCTGTTACTACTTAAATCACATATTGTGTTTATTTACTGACTGTTACTTTTAGTTTTTCAGCTACTTTCTTCAACATTCTTATTTGATGCATGGTTTTCAGGATTTTTAAACGGGAGGCTCCTCGCTACCTCTCTGACTACTTTTGTAAAGTCAGTGAGGTACATGGCTACTCCACAAGAGGAAGCACCTCCAACATTGTTCCCCCCAAATTTAAAACTTTAAAGGGTAAATGTACCTTTTCTTACTCAGCAGCTATTTTATGGATCAAACTCCCTTAGAGTATAAAGACCCTTAATTCCAGGTTCTCTTTTAAGCTTGCCTTGAAAAAATGGCTGGTTGGCTCCCAAATGGGTTCCTAACCTTTTATTTTTTTTCTTTTGTCTCCTGTATGGTCGCAGTTTTTAAACCCTAGGTAGGTCTTTGATTTATTATATGAGCTGGTCTCTATCTTTTTATTTATTGATTGATGCATTTTTTGTTTGTTATGTAAATAACCATTCAGTCAATGACTAATCAGTCATTGAATGTATGGTTGTGTGTAAAATGTTTTCATTGTTTGTGTTGTTGTTGCCCGCGCACACACGCGCTCTTACCTGTATACATATTCACTCCACTTGTCCCACACAAATGACCACATGGAAACAAGCCCTTGGGCTTTATTGTGTTTTATTCCTTTTGATCAATATTTTTTGTTGTATTGTCTTGTACAATTCTGCTATTATTGTATCAATAAAGTTATCAATCAATCAATCAATCAATCAAAATTAAATAATTTATTTTGAATCATGTCTCTGTCCCCTCAGTTGGTTTTCTATCTTGTTCATATATCAAGTTATTTCCCCCTCACTCCGCCACTATTTGGCGCAGTCGGCATGGATCACTGTTAACTCATTCACCGCCAGTTTAGGACTGCCAATATTTAGCACAGGCCAAAGATTTTCATAATTGTTGGTCATCTTTCAAGACCCACAGTAAATTATCTATTAGCACCAGAGTGATTTGCAATACCTCAAAATGAAGATGTACGTCTCTGGGTTCACCAGGAAAAAAAAAGTGAGCTTTTAGCATGTCCTGTACTCTACTTATAGCCATTTATATACACCCTGTTTTCTACCCAAAAGCTCTCCCTGAGAAAATAAACAGGAGAAAAGTCAATTTTTGTAAAAGGGCACAATCTCAGGCAGAACTCACTCTCAATTCTTTTATTTTGAACTGTATTGACATCAGACATGTAAATATTATTCGTTAGGACACAAATGACAAAAAAAAAATATATATATATATATATATATACACATGAAGTGCTTTTTTTTTTACATTCAACAATACAGTTTACTCGGTGAGTGAGTGTGCAGACAGGCAGACAGACAGACAGACAGACAGACAGACAGACAGACAGACAGACACAGACAGACAGACAGACACACACACACACACACACACACACACACACACACACACACACGATCCCCCTTTTAGATTTCTAACCCCACATAGGATAAGCAATAACCACGCCCTGTGGCGCTGGGATTGGCCAGGAGCAACACTGGAGGGCACGCAGCCCAGCGATTTCATGAACCAACTGAATAGCTCTTGAGAAAGGACAGCGGGCTGCTGTGACTGCCGCAGCCGCTTCTGCCTTGTGCCTTGCTGTTGTGTGTTTATTTTGTTTATGTTCTGGTCCACCCGTCCTCGTCCATGTCTCCCTGTCATATCCTCCCTGAAATCGTTCCCGTTTTCCCCTCGGCTATTCAACACGTCCTCACCGCCCTCGCAAACTGATCGATCATTTCCTCATTCCTCCGATGATCAAACACATCTCTTGATTACTTTCTCCCGTTTTCTCCGGGCTGGCACAGAGGAAGGCGACTCCAGCTCATGCAGCGCGCCGAGGCGCGTTTCAATGGCGTTTCTCCTGTCTGCACAAGGAAGCGTTACCCGTTTTCTGCTTTTCCTCTTGCTCAATTTCAAAACAACAGCTGCGGTATGTGTTTGTTCACGTGTTGCCTTAGATGCTAGGGACATGATACTATGTCAGAGGCTGGGTAAGTGTTTGAAATACGCCCTGCAGTAATAAAAACAAAAACACGTCAAACACGTCATTGGCGGGGAGGGCTATTTCTGATAACACGTCAAAGACGTCATTGGCGGTGAATGAGTTAAGGCAGAGACATGTAGTCATTTTTAGTTTGTATACCGGTTCATTCTATTACATGTAATTGTACTGTAATGGTTTGTGTGTGGCAAAACGGGAGTAGGTCCTGGACGGATCCCTCAACTGCCAACCAGTGCTCTCCTAATCTCTTCTGCTCTGTTTCCTCATGGAGGAGGACAAATCTGCTCGTATGGTGCCCATCTACAACATATTAAAAGGGCGGAGCGCTACTATGTTCAGAATAACTTTTTTATGATTATTAATATGACATAATAATAAAAAATCTATTTTTTTTGTTTTTTTGGGTATATGTACGTGTAACCACTCTATTGAGTGTAGAATTTGACGAGAAATCCAACGAGACCACTCCCGCGTCGATCCGGGCACCGGAAGTGGTCGAAACGCGACTTCCGGTATGTGGGCGTGGTTTTGACTTCCGTTTTTTTTGTGGGCGGAAAGAGGAGTGTGAGAGGAGTTCCCACAAGAAATGTCAGCCCCCTAGGACATATAACCTAGGAGTTATAAGCAACCCTAATTTCAAGATTTTTAAACGATTGCGCCTCGATAGCTCCTCTCCCCTGGGGACCCCCGGTCCCATTTTCACAGGGTGTACTCTATAATAGGGGGGCTACAAGCTCCAACCGAAATTGGAGCGCCAGGACCTCCAGGGGAGTTGATTGATTGCGAAGCTTTCAGACTGATGGAAGGTGTCAGGGTTGTACAGCCTGACAGCTTCCATCAGTCAGAAGCCCTCGCTATCAATCAACTCCCCTGGAGGTCCTGGCACTCCAATTTCGGTTGGAGCTTGTAGCCCCCCTATTATAGAGTACACCCTGTGAAAATGGGACCGGGGGTCCCCAGGGGGGAGGAGCTATCGAGGCGCAATCGTTAAAAAATCTTGAAATTAGGGTTGCTTATAACTCCTAGGGGGCTGACATTTCTTGTGGGAACTCCTCTTGAATTATGGATTCAGCTGGCAAAAAACCGGAAGTTTTAGCCAGATGTTCAAATATTGAACTGCATTTCTACATCCAAGAGGGGTCGGAATTTGACGTACAGATACTGAACCTGATTTGCACATTACGCAGATGTCTAAAAAAATATCCTAGCCAGACGTTCAAATATTGAACTAAATTTCCACATCCAAAAGGGGTCATAGTCTGACGTCCAGATACTGAACCTGATTTGCACGTCGAGCAGATGTCTAAAAAAATATCCTAGCCAGACGTTCAAATATTGAACTAAATTTCCACATCCAAAAGGGGTCATAGTCTGACGTCCAGATACTGAACCTGATTTGCACGTCGAGCAGATGTCTAAAAAAATATCCTAGCCAGACGTTCAAATATTGAACTAAATTTCCACATCCAAAAGGGGTCATAGTTTGACGTCCAGATACTGCACCTGATTTGCACGTGGAGCAGAGGTCCAAAAAATTACGTTCAAACATTGAACTATATTTAGACATCCAAGAGGAGTCGTAGTTTGACGTCCAGAGACTGAACCTGTTTTGCACGTGGAGCAGAGGTCCAAAATATGACGTACAAATATTAGACTACTTATTTAGGTCCAAGAGGGGTCGTACTTCGACATCCAGATAGTGAACCTGATCTGCACGTCGAGCATACGTCCAAAGAAATGACGTTCAAATATTAGACTTCATTCCTACATCCAACAGGGGTCATACTTTGACGTCCAGATACTGAACCTGATTTGCACATCAGTCGGACGTCCAAAGAAATGACGTTCAAATATTAGACTACATTTCCACATCCAAAAGGGGTCGTACTTTGACGTACATAAACTGTACCTGATTTGCACGTCGAACAGACATACAAATAAGGTCCTGCACCGACCGACGCAATATAGACATGATATGCACGTCTGGTGGACGTCTCATGTTTGCTGGGTTGTTATATTTGCTTGTTTTAATGCTTTTGTCAATAAACATTGTCAACAAAGATAGCCTTGTTGTATATTATCATGTATAAGATTGTTGATGTCGAGTGAACACAAACTACGAACCGAAGATTGGACCAGAGGACATGACGACGGAGAAACCAGCAGTCTGCTTCAATCAATGAATGCTTAATATTTATTATTAAGCACTTATTTAAGAAATGAAATATGGTGATATCTGGTGGGCTGAAATTACTCTCTCTAGCTAGGGTAACTGGCTTATATTGTCATATTATTGTAATGTCTGCTACACCATACAAATATATTTCGATATAATTCAAACAATTAGCTCACCATGGGCTGGACTGTATTGCTGTGAAAAATTTACATTTGATTGTTTTAAGTGTTACACGTTATATTTTGAACTGAGCTTTGCAGAATTACCTCAATACAATTGTGTATCAGCTTTAAATGTCCAATATATACAGCGTTAAACAAACGACCAGCAGCATTCAAATGTGCAAAAACGTTATATTTATTGAAATGTGGTGATCATGTCACAAGTCACATTACATAACGATATAGCGTTAGGTGTTCTTTTGATCAACAGACCTCGGGGGATCTATACTGTTGCTACGTTGCTAGCTAGCTAGCCGCAGATCAGCTCTGCTGCCCGTCCACTAAAACCCGATTTCGATATAGCGTTTTAGGTGTTCTTTTGATCAACATACCTCATAACGGGGATCTATACTGTTACGTGTGTCTACTAACATCATTAACTCATTGAGTGCCAATGACGACTTTAGTCGTCAATTCAAATAGTGACGTAGAGTGCCAAAGACGACTAAAGTCGTCAATTGCCTTTTTTGACGGGGGGATGTCGATCTAAGCCTCTTACATCGCCTCTTACAATATGGGAGCTATTGAATGTGTCTAACCTATTTTACAGAACCCTTAGGTGGCGACAGTGCTCTCCAGATAACAGAAAGGCAAGGAAAAAACAAAGAAGAAGTCGTTGGGGAAACGGAAATCGCATCGCATCCGTATGCATCGATATGCATGAAGCATAACGTTACTGTAGCTGTGCCTGCAGCAGCCAATCTGCTCCCACAATTGAGCCGCTCCGTGTCCGTTGCGACAGCACATCCGCATGATCAGCCGTGGAGTTGTTATTATTCTCAACTGGAAGCATGGTTGCCGGTGACAAACACACGCGGAACGCTGTAAAAAAGCTGGATGTCGCGCACCCTTCACTGTGCACAGCAAACTCAGCAGAGAGCCACCAGAGACACTCCCATACGGAGGAGGAGTGTGCAGTTGAGGCGGCGGGGGGGGGGGCACGCAGAGCAGCACACAACACCCAGACAGACCCAGACAGCAGGACAGGATTGGCAAACGCTAGCCAGAATATCTGATGCCCACCAGCAGCAAATCAAGACCAGCAAGAAGCTGCAACCAGCAGCGCACGCAGGGGCCAGCGCTGCTGGTTGCAGCTAAAAAATATTATTCTGCCAAACAAAATTCTCTGGCCTTCACTGTTTTATTGAAGGAAATTATTTTTGAGGTGTGACTACATTAGAAAATATTAGATTCAGAGTCAGTGATGTGCTTGAAATGTTTAATTTCACAAAAGGCTCATTATCTCAGCTTCTAGAAAAAAATTGCTGTTTTTGGTTAAATCAAGCTATCTTCTCCGGCTCATAACTAAAGAACGGAAAATGGGATCAATAAACTTTTTTTTGCAGATGATAGAAGAGAGTCTCATCGTTCTTTGTGCGTGTTCAGTGTTTACATAGTAATATCACACAATATTCTGTGGGCCTCGAGAAATCACTGAAAACGCTCTGAAACTCTGGCACTGGGAGCGTCCGTTCTCCAAAAGTGGCTGGCACTCAATGAGTTAAAATATCATAAGGGTAACGCTGTTTCTGTTATTTTACTTTTAATCTCTGGCTACGTTGCTAGCTAGCTAGCTAGCCTGCCTTGGCAACTGGTTGGGATCATCTGTCAATCAAAGAAAATCCCGCCCCCAAAGTTATAATTTTTATCGGCTCTTTTACTCGAAATGGGACCATAATTTAGAAAACGGAGCCCAGGAGAGCATGAAAAAGACTTGAAATTGTTTATTCAGACCATAAGCTCATTCGGAAAATGTTTATTTAAGACACAGAACGAGAGAGAAGTCGGCTCATTTTTACATTGGAGCCAATGTACGTGTCGTCACTTCCGGACCTGACGTGCGCCCCCCTGCGGACTTTTCGAATTAATGGAATTTCACGACTGGCCTCATACATTCCCTAATTCTGTTGCCCACTGCTCCTATGTCACCACCTCATGCTCTCGGGGCTTGAAATTTACTTTTTTGACCACCTGCCAATATGGCTGCTAGATTTTAAAGTTACCAGCCAATTAGAATTTCCACTAGCTGAAATGTTTTTCTTGAAATAAATCAGAATCTGAGTTCGTTAATTTAAGCATAAGTATCAGTAAGTGTCCCGGGATGATCAAAGCCTGTGTTGAGGGTCACACAAACAAAAATGGAGTCTTGAAGCTAAATACTGTACATCCAAAACCAATGAGTTATTTGAGTTATATTTCTACTTCAATGTAGCCTTTTAGTCATAAAGATTATTGAAAGATTCCATATTCCAGACTGAAATGCTATAACAGAAGTGGAGTATTGGCCAGAATATGACATGAACATTTGGACACTTATTCAGTGGGTATCTTGCATGTTGCGTTCAGGTGCACTGTGTGTGTAAAAAAAAAAAAAAAAAAATTGCAATTCCATCGCGGGCCACACAGGTGTTGTCTAGGAGATGTCAAAAATGGATTTTCCAAACTTTTCAAAATATCTCAGAAATTTTCGAGACGGACCTTGAGGGTCCTAATGGCAAATTTGTAGAGCAGGTTCACCTGCTCATGTGGCAGAAAAAAGTTTGAAAATCGGACAAATGGCGTGGAAGTTATGGCCTTTAATGTAAAACCTTCAATTATAGCGCCACCTTCAGGCCGATTCTAAAAATCTTTCTTGAGCAGTAACCAGCCACCAATACTGTATCTGTCATTGTGCCAAATTTCAGGTCTCTACCATTTACCAACTCACAGGAATTTGCGTTGGGGCAGATGAACAAGAATAATAATAAACCGGCACAAAAACAATAGGGTTTCAGCCCCTTCAGGGCTTGAACCCCTAAAGATTGCAGAGATGGAATGGTGGTTAGAGGTAGGAGTCAGATATTGTAGGCTGTTTTGAAGAGGTGGGATTTGAGTTGGGTTTTGAAGGAGGTGAGTGAGTCGGAGTTTCTGATGTTGAGGTGGAAACAGACAGATAATGCGAGCTTTGCCAGTAACATGATGACAGTAAGAAAGGCAGATGTAGTGAGATGGATGATTTAATATTCCATAGCTCTGACATAACCAAATCTAACTGTGAACACAAAACAAAGAACACTTCTGATATAATATGGTGAGTGTTTTGTTAAAGTGTATCACTCTATACAAAAAAAATAAAGGCTTTGATAGAACCAAAAGCCTATGGCCCTTAGTCTGCAGATAGTCCCAAACTCTTTCCCATGTAGGGCCAAAACTCAATCTGGGTGGAGGGCCGAGGGCCAAAAATAAACGTGGAATTACATTAAAATGTATTGTGTTTTATAGAAAATTAACATTCTAAATCTAAAATAACATTTTAATATAATAATCTACTTTTTTATCTGTTTGGTAATTGTAATAATTTGCAATTGGTTATATATATAAAAAAAAACATCTTCATTTGTGGGGAGCTTAAACATTTAATCAGTAAACACCCAGTTAGAAACAGTTGTATTTTCCACCTTTGTAATCAAGAGAGAAATTTGACTTAATTCACAACTTGAAAGATCCTCAAGGTACTTTGAAAATCAGCTTTATTGTCCATCTTTTGTAAACAATTTGCCATGACAATTTGCAGGGATGCAATCTCAGGAGTGAACACAGTGGCCCCTATTCTCCCACAGGCCTTCGGCGCTAAAACGGGCCTTCAGCGCTAAAAAACGTGCCTTGCGCCTGTCTCGGCAAGATATCAACATGGCTTTAGGCTGGTCAAGTCAAGTCAAGTCAAGTTTATTTATATAGCCCTAATTCACAAGCATGTCTCAGAGGGCTTCACAGAAAGTATGTCTAGCTGATTCTAGCTAACACACAGTAACAAGAATATACAGAATAAAGATAACATTTGAACATTTGAAGAAAGCAGGAGAGTGGAGGAGGGAGGGAGAGGGAGGAGAGGGGGGAGGTGGGGAGAAAATAGGAAATGTGGAGAGGTGGGAGGGCGCAGGGGAAGGAGAGCAGTGGGAATGTGAGAGAGGGGAGAGGACAGAGAGGAGGAGAGAACAGAGAAGAAGAGGTGGAAGGGTACAGGGGAGGTAGAGTAGAGGTAGGGTCTAGGGTGGAGGGAGGGAGGGAGGAGAGGGGGGAGGTGGGGGGGAAATAGGAAATGTGGAGGAGGAGAGAACAGGGGAGGAGAGATGAGGGTGCAGGGGAGGGAGAGCCAGGGTAGGGGTAGGGTCTAGGGTTGGGGGAGGGGAGGGAGTAGGATACGGGCCCGGATTAGGGCGAGGGTGGGGAGAAATGGGAAATGTGGAGGAGGAGAGAACAGAGAAGGAGAGGGTGCAGGGGAGGGAGAGCAGGGGGAATGTGAGAGGGAGGAGAGGGCAGAGAGGAGGAGAGAACAGAGAAGGAGAGGTGGGAGGGCGCAGGGGAAGGAGAGCAGTGGGAATGTGAGAGAGGGGAGAGGACAGAGAGGAGGAGAGAACAGAGAAGGAGAGATGGAAGGGTACAGGGGAGGTAGAGTAGAGGTAGGGTCTAGGGTGGAGGGAGGGAGTAGGATACGGGCCCGGATTAGGGCGAGGGTGGGGAGAAAATGGGAAATGTGGAGGAGGAGAGAACAGAGAAGGAGAGGTGGGAGGGTGCAGGGGAAGGAGAGCAGGGGGAATGTGAGAGAGGGGGGAGGACAGAGAGTAGAGGTGCAGGGGAAGGAGAGCAGGGGGAATGTGAGAGAAGGGAGAGCAGGAAGTGGCAGGGATTCAGGAAAATAGGGGAGAAGAGGAGAAGGAGCAGAGGGGGGGGAGAATGAGGAGAGAGCAGGAGAAGGGAGGGTGGGGCGGTGGGATGTGGGGGAGGAAAGAGCATGGAAAGAGAGGAGAACAAGAAGGGGGAAGAAGGGAAGAAGCGGGGAAAGGGGGAAAGAGAGGGGGGGGGGAGAAGATCAGACAACTGACTACTCTAAGCATTAACCAGAGCTAACTGGGACATAGTATCTAGCTAATCTACAGCCTAATCTGGCCTATCCTACCCTGCTCTAGTCTGATTTTAGCCTGAACACTAACAGGTCAGCCTTAGGCTGTAGCTAATCTATCGCCTACCTAAGCTGTTCTAAACCAACCGGCAGCCCTCGACCAGTGATGAAGAGCACCGATGCCCCCCGACCCGGCCCCCGCCCACATATGGCGTGGGAGGGAAGGCCAGGCCGGGACACAGCGGCACCCCCTCACCCCCAGTGAACGCAAGAAAACCTTTCCACCATATGGATCGCCGCATGGATTGCCCCAGTGACTTGGCTGAGGAGGAACCTTGTGAGGTCGTTGTGCTAGGGGCCAATTGCTGCGGCCCAGGCGGACCCAGCCCCCACGCGACCCGCCCCCCCAGCCCCCAGCCACCAGCATAGTGACTGAGAGCGTGAGAGCAGGCCACGCGGGGGACGGGCCCACCCACCAGGCCACAGCAGCGGACCCCCATCTGGGGACTCCCCTCCGAGACAGGCCGAGAGATGCCGGGCTAAACCATGCACAGAGTTTCCGATAATGAAACTCTGTGAATGGCTTAATATGGAAATAAAATGTACAAGAGAACAGAAAATTGAAAATGTAAAAAAGAGTCCAACAGAAAGGATATAAAAATGTAATTTTTTAAATTATCCTAAGATCAGGGAAGGGAGTTGAAAATCTAAAAAGTAGAGTCCAAAAAGAAATAGAAAATGCAGTCTTTAAGTGTTCGTAGGTTTAGAGAATACTAGTTAATTAGCTAGGTGACAAAAAGGGTAACAAGATTGGGAGTTCCATGAGGATGATCTGAGGAATCCATGAGTCCGCGTTGTTGAGGCTGGGGGGGGGGGGGGGGGGGTCCCCCCCTTCCCTTAGGCAGGCAGGTGACCAGGATGATGAGGATAGGGGTCGGTGGTGGTGAAGAGCCCGGGGTGTCAGACAGTAGATGGAGTAGCGGGTAGATGGCCTAGGGTGACGACAGGTGGCTAGGGCGATGACGGCCGGACCTAGGGCTGCAGCGGCGGGGGTGTACGTCAGGCCAATGAAGGACACCTGAGGGGGAGAGAGAGAAGAGAGCGGGGGAATCTGCGCAGAGGTGGAACTAACTCTATAGACAACAATAAAATTAGGTCAAAACAAAATTTATTAGGATTTTTTAGGATGACTAATACTATACTGCTAATTCAGGTCTAGGTAGTCTAGGTCTAAGTTTAGACTGATACTGCTGGCTTGTGATAGCCCGCTCAGCAGTTCAGGACTAAGTTTATTCACCAGCTATTTGATTTTATATCTGAGCTACTGGATCGGCTGATGCCATATTATTAAATTAGGTCAAGTCTATGTTTATACTGATACTGCTGGCTTGAGACAGCCCGCTCAGCAGTTCAGGACTAAGTTTATTCACCAGCTATTTGATTTTATATCTGAGCTACTGGATCGGCTGATGCCATATTATTAAATTAGGTCAAGTCTAAGTTTATACTGATACTGCTGGCTTGAGATAGCCCGCTCAGCAGTTCAGGACTAAGTTTATTCACCAGCTATTTGATTTTATATCTGAGCTACTGGATCGGCTGATGCCATATTATTAAATTAGGTCAAGTCTATGTTTATACTGATACTGCTGGCTTGAGACAGCCCGCTCAGCAGTTCAGGACTAAGTTTATTCACCAGCTATTTGATTTTATATCTGAGCTACTGGATCGGCTGATGCCATATTATTAAATTAGGTCAAGTCTAAGTTTATAATGATATTGCTGGCTTGAGACAGCCCGCTCAGCAATTCAGGATTGTATGTACTCAAGAGCTAATAAATATTTCTAAAGAATGACATCATCAAACACAACTATCAAGCACAGCCAAATGATTGGGAGAATAAATGGGTTTTGAGTCTAGTTTTGAAGATTTCAATGGAGCCAGCTTCCCTAACTGACAGAGGAAGCTGGTTCCAGAGATGTGGAGCACGGTAAGAGAATGCTCTGCTACCTGCTGATTTTTTCTTAATTTTAGGGACGGTAAGATAATTACCGTCCTGTGAGCGGAGAGTACGCGTGGGAACATAGGGAATGATTAGCTCAGATAAGTACGGAGGTGCGAGCCCATGCAGGGATTTATAGGTTAACAGAAGCACCTTAAAGTCTGATCTGGCCTGAATTGGGAGCCAGTGGAGGGAGATTAAGACCGGAGTTATATGATCAAACTTCTTAGTTCTAGTTAGAATTCTAGCAGCGGCGTTTTGCACGAGTTGTAATTTATTTGTGCTACAAAGTGGAAGGCCAGAGAATAAGACGTTACAGTAGTCGAGTCTAGATGAAACAAAGGCGTGTATTAAGGTTTCGGCATCCGTTGCATTTAGCAAGGGACGGATCTTTGAAATATTGCGGAGATGAAAGAAAGCTATTTTAGTGATATCCTGGTAAAAATGCGCTTTACGCTGAATGGGCGTGGCGCACTCCCTGAATGGGCGAGAATGGGCGTGTCGGCCTTAACTCATTCATGGCCAGTTTAGGACTGCCAATATTTAGCACAGGCCAAAGATTTTCATAAGTGTTGGTCATCTTTCAAGACCCACTAGGGTCATCTGTGGCACTTCCGTGACCGTGGAGAGCGAAGGTCCGTTTCTCAATGGATTTGTCATCTAGGAGGGTTAATAAACAAATTTAGCCGGGGTGTATTTTAAAAAAAGGCGGGGAAAATATTTGAGAGACCAAAATCCAAAATGTCTGCCGTGGAAATGAACTTTTTAATGGTTTGACCTACAATGATGCACAATACATGGTTTCAGAGCTTATTCTGGTCAAGGAATACATATTTGGTGTTTATATAATGATTTGACTTATTTTTTACCTTCAAATACAAGATGGCTGCCAATTTTGAGCTCTAAAAGGCAGTTTTTTCAAAATCGTCATAGAGCCTTCATATTAGGCTTGAATGACAGGTCTTCTCATGATGAGTTGAATAATATACAGTATAAGTACACAGAAGTAATCTCTGAGGTCATTAAAGTCAATGTTTGTGTGTAAACAACAGTTGCTGATTTGCGGTTTCCCATTAAATAGGGTAGGCTACTGAGAATATGGTGTCCAGTTCATCCCATCACATTTTCATAATGAACCAAAAACAATTTTGCACTATAGCCAACATAAAATAGTATTCTGTATGCAAAGCTAGCAAGGTTAGTTGCTTGAGCTGAATTTAAAGGTCAACTCAAAACAAACAATGAAATTAACTTTGAAATTAAAACTAAATCCTAGGCTATTAAATTTCATCAGCACACAGTAAAGGAAACTTGTCTTTGAACTCAGCTGACTGTCTAGTCCTAATCCCTGTTGTGCAATGTCCCTTTTCAGTGAAGTTTTAGTTTTTGTTAAGAGTATGGACTTTTAATCTTGACCTTGTTGGTAGGCAACGGCCCTTTTTCAGTCAAGCATTTTCAGATTAGCCCAGTCAGTCTGTGAAGCAGTCAGTGTCAGCACTTGCGCGAGCTCGCTTTTTCTCTAACTAATGTTAACATTACACACTTTAAGACACTTTGTTTGAGGATATAAAAGGAGGTACGGTGGTGTAGTGGTAAGCACTATCGCCTCACAGCTCGAAGGTCGTGGGTTCGATTCCCACCTGGGACGATGTGAACGCTGAAGGAATGCGTGCCCGTCCGCATGTCCTCGAGTGCCCACCGCCCGGGTGGGCACTATAAAAAATAAAAAAAAATAATGGTTTGAGGTTATCAACGTTATTCACTAGTCTAAAGATAGTTCTACCATCAAGAACATATAAAACAAAAGCAAAAACAATTTTTATTTGCAGAAGTCATCATTGATATTTGGTGTTAGCTAACGTTAGATAACGTTATTATTTTTAGTTAAAGTTAATGTTATCTGTCTCCACAATTCTGTCAACTGACATATGCATTTGCTTTTGAAAATAAACAGCGTATAACAGCAATATAATATAACAGTAATATAATAGCGAGTTGCTTTCCCTCCCAATGAAAGACAAAGCACACAATGTCCTATGAATGTGTCCTAAAATGTGACAAGCCTTGCAAGCCCACCGATACAATAAATCAAGGCAAATGGGACACCTTACAATTAAAAGCCCAAGACTGGTCAGGACTTGATAAATTTGATGATGTTTACACCACCACCTCCTGGGAAGATGGGGCAACCAATCGGTACATGCATTCGTCATGTTATATTTCTATTTAATCTTCAGTTATGCTTAAGCAAGCCAGGCTGTTTATTTTCAAAAGCAAATGCATATGTCAGTTGACAGAAGTGTGGAGACAGATAACATTAACTTTAGCTAAAAATAATAACGTTACCTAACGTTAGCTAACACCAAATATCAATGATGACTTCTGCAAATAAAAATTGTTTTCTGCTTTTGTTTTATATGTTCTTGATGGTAGAACTATCTTTAGACTAGTGAATAATGTTGATATCCTCAAACAAAGTCTCTTAAAGTGTGTAATGTTAACATTAGTTAGAGAAAAAGCGAGCTCGCGCAAGTGCTGACACTGACTGCTTCACAGACTGACTGAGCTAATCTGAAAATGCTTGACTGAAAAAGGGCCGTTGCCTACCAAAAAGGTCAAGATTAAAAGTCCATACTCTTAACAAAAACTAAAACTTCACTGAAAAGGGACATTGCACAACAGGGATTAGGACTAGACAGTCAGCTGAGTTCAAAGACAAGTTTCCTTTACTGTGTGCTGATGAAATTTAGTAGCCTAGGATTCAGTTTTAATTTCAAAGTTAATTTCATTGTTTGTTTTGAGTTGACCTTTAAATTCAGCTCAAGCAACTAACCTTGCTAGCTTTGCATACAGAATACTATTTTATGTTAGGCTATAGTGCAAAATTGTTTTTGGTTCATTATGAAAATGTGATGGGATGAACTGGACACCATATTCTCAGTAGCCTACCCTATTTAATGGGAAACCGCAAATCAGCAACTGTTGTTTACACACAAACATTGACTTTATTGACCTCAGAGATTACTTCTGTGTACTTATACTGTATATTATTCAACTCATCATGAGAAGACCTGTCATTCAAGCCTATATATGAAGGCTCTATGACGATTTTGAAAAAACTGCCTCAAAATTGGCAGCCATCTTGGATTTGAAGGTCAAAAATAGGTCAAATCATTATATAAACACCAAATATGTATTCCTTGACCAGAATAAGCTCTGAAACCATGTATTGTGCATCATTGTAGGTCAAAGCATTAAAAAGTTCATTTCCACAGCAGCCATTTTGGATTTTGGTCTCTCAAATATTTTCCCCGCCTTTTTTTAAAATACACCCCGGCTAAATTTGTTTATTAACCCTCCTAGATGACAAATCCATTGAGAAACGGACCTTCGCTCTCCACGGTCACGGAAGTGCCACAGATGACCCTACTACACAGTAAATTATCTATTAGCACCAAAGTGATTTGCAATACCTCAAAATGAAGTCTCTGGGTTCACCAGGGGAAAAAAGTGAGCTTTTAGCATGTTCTGTACTCTACTTATAGCCATTTATATACACCCTGTTTTCACCAAAAAGGTCTCTCTGAGAAGAGAAACAGCAGAAAAGGCCATTTTTGTAAAGGACACAATCTCAGGCAGAACTCGCTCTCAATTCTTTTATTTTGAACTGTATTGACATCAGACATGTAAATATTATTCGTTATGACACAAATGATAAAATATATATATATGAAGTGCTTTTTTTACATTCAACAATACAGTTTACTCAGTGTGAGTGAGTGTGCAGACAGACACACAGACAGACAGACAGACAGACAGACACACACACACACACACACACACACACACACACACACACACACACACACACACACACACACACACACAGAGAGAGAGAGAGTTCTGTCCACAGCTGCTGCTGGATTGCACCTCCTTCCCAGGGAACACTATTGATCGCCCCGCAAATTAGCATAGGAGGGGAACACCAAACTGGTCTGAGATCAGCATCTAGCCTCCTCTGCCTCTGCATCGTTTTCCTCCTCTCGTTCGGGCTGGGACGAATGCTGCGACACAGGAACGGGTCCGGCTTGGCTTTGGGACCAGGCGCTGGAACCGGATCGATCATGTTCGTCACGGGTTTGACTACCGCAAACAACTCAATCCAGGTTCGCCCTGCAGCAAGGCGACCAGCGCAGCGCGCCGAGGGGCGTTTCAATGGCGTTTCTCCTCTCTGCAACAGCAGGCAGCGTTTCTCTGTTTTCTCCTCCTCTTCCATTTCAAAACAACAGCTGCGTAGTTGTTTGATAACGTGTTGTCGGCTTGGCTTTGAGGCCAGGGACCTGATACCATGTCACAGGCTGGGGAAGTCTTTGAACTACGCGCTGCACTAATAAAAACAAAAACACGTCAAACACGTCATTGGCTGGGAGGGCAAGTCCTGATAACACGTTAAAGACGTCTTTGGCCATGAATGAGTTAAATGCCGGCCTAATGATATCTTCGCACCTGGCGGCGGACTGGGATCATAATTCAGGCCGGGCATTAGATACCAAGCAGGCCAGGCCGATACGGGCCGACGCGCGTGCCGGCGTCCGAAGGGCGGCGGCAAAAAATTTGGGCCGTTTGAAGCTCAATTTGGGCCGTTTGAAGCCCAATTTGGGCCGTTTGAAGCCCAATTTGGGCCAAGTCCAATTTTACAATGAGATGCACCCACTTTAAACCTGAATAAAATAATAAAACCACTAGTAAACCAGTAGGCGGCGCCTGGCCTGCTGTTCAGTGAGTGGCCTGGCCACCGGGCATTTGCCCGACGTGCCCGATTATGCAGTCCGCCCCTGCCTGGCGTAAATTTAGCGCTTTGCGCTTTTGAAAACCAGGCCAGTGCGCCAGTTGAGCGGGGCGCTCCTCTGTCTCTCCCCTGTCACCCTTCTCTGTCTCTCTCTGAAACCAGGCCTATTCAGTGCACCAGTTGCGAGGAGCGCTCTTCTGCCTCTTCTCTGTCACCCTTCTCTGTGTCTCTCTCTGACTCCCTCGCTCAGAAAGACACAACACACGTCCCATAGGAAAGATAAGTTGTAAGTTCACTGCCTGTGTAATGTCCCAGCATGCATTGTGCTACTCCATTTCGCTACTAAATAGCAACCAAATGAGCCGAAATAGATATAAAGGTAGATCTAAATAATGTGTAATGGTAACACAACCTGCAATTGTAGAACATTTCAATATTGGACCAAATAAAACATCGAAATTAAAACACCACCCTATGTGAAACCTATATGTCATCCTGGGCCTATATATATCCCTTGTCGGCTTCTACTGTCATGTCCTACTGTGGTGTCCGCTCCAATAAATTGGCTCTACTTCACATTTATGCAATGACTTTACATAATGTAGGCTATATTTATGTGCATCATCCTACCTGCAGCAGGGGAGAGAAAACGATATCTTTCTGGACAAACTTTCACCAATCTAATTAATCTCATCATATAGGGATAGGCTATATTTTTCTAGCTGATGCATTTAGAACATTCTTTTCACTTTGATCTTGTTAGTGTAGCGTATTTACATGCTTGCAGTATTTAAACTGCAGTTAGATTGGTTTGAGAAGCATAATAATATGGAATAATAGCCTATATATGGAGACAGACAGACGGGATGAAGGGAGGGGGGGGGGGGCAGAGCGCTTGGCTTTGTCTGGTTTTACTGGACCACTGGAATTGGAGCTTAAAAAGCAAGCGTGTGATTCGTTTATTGCACTTATCCAATGAGCAAACGGTGCATAGTTTTATGCTTAAAAGGCGTGGTTGTAATGCTTTAGGCTGCGTGTAGCGCCAACACCAAGATATCAAGTGCACTGGTCCACGCCCACTGATCAGCGCTGCGCCAGGCGCTCGGCGTAGTTTCCACGCCAATGCAACGATAGGGGCAAGTGGCCCCTATTCTCCCACAGGCCTTCAGTGCTAAAACGGGCATTCGGCGCTAAAAAACGGGCCTTGCGCCTGTCTCGGGAAGATATCAACATGGCTTTAGGCTGGTAAATGCGCTTTACGCTGAATGGGCGTGGCGCACTCCCTGAATGGGCGAGAATGGGCGTTTCGGTGTTAAATATCGGCCTAATGATATCTTCCGACCTGGCGTAAATTTAGCGCTTTGCGCTTTTGAAAACCAGGCCTATTCAGTGCGCCAGTTGCGTGGAGCGCTCCCCTCTGGCTCTCCTCTGTCACCCTTCTCTGTGTCACTCTCTCGCTCTCTCCTCAGTCTGACAGGCACAATACGACTCTCTCTCTCTGACTCCCTCGCTCAGACAGACACAACACACGTCCCATAGGAAAAAGAAGTTGTAAGTTCACTGCCTGGCATGTCCCAGCATGCATTGGACTAATCCATTTTGCTACTAAATAGCAACCAAATGAGCCGAAATAGATATAAAGGTAGATCTAAATAATGTGTAATGGTAACACAACCTGCAATTGTAGAACATTTCAATATTGGATCAAATTAAACATCGAAATGAAAACACCACCCTATGTGAAACCTATATGTCATCCTGGGCCTATATACTGTATATCCCTTGTCGGCTTCTACTGTCATGTCCTACTGTGATGTCCGCTCCAATAAATTGGCTCTACTTCACATTTTAGTTTTACAATAAAAACACATTTATGCAATGACTTTACATAATGTAGGCTATATTTATGTGCATCATCCTACCTGCAGCAGGGGAGAGAAAATGATATCTTTCTGGACAAACTTTCACCAATCTAATTAATCTCATCATATAGGGATAGGCTATATTTTTCTAGCTGATGCATTTAGAACATTCTTTTCACTTTGATCTTGTTAGTGTAGCGTATTTACATGCTTGCAGTATTTAAACTGCAGTTAGATTGGTTTGAGAAGCTTAATAATATGGAATAATAGCCTATATATGGAGACAGACAGACGGGATGAAGGGAGGGGGGGGGGGGGCAGAGCGCTTGGCTTTGTCTGGTTTTACTGGACCACTGGAATTGGAGCTTAAAAGGCAAGCGTGTGATTCGTTTATTGCACTTATCCAATGAGCAAACGGTGCATAATTTTATGCTTAAAAGGCGTGGTTGTAATGCTTTAGGCTGCGTGTAGCGCCAACACCAAGATATCAAGTGCACTGGTCCACGCCCACTGATCAGCGCTGCGCCAGGCGCTCGGCGTAGTTTCCACGCCAATGCAACGATAGGGGCAAGTGGCCCCTATTCTCCCATGACAATTTGCAGGGATGCAATCTCAGGAGTGAACACAGTGGCCCCTATTCTCCCACAGGCCTTCGGCGCTAAAACGGGCCTTCGGCGCTAAAAAACGTGCCTTGCGCCTGTCTCGGGAAGATATCAACATGGCTTTAGGCTGGTAAATGCGCTTTACGCTGAATGGGCGTGGCGCACTCCCTGAATGGGCAAGAATGGGCGTTTCGGTGTTAAATATCGGCCTAATGATATCTTCCGACCTGGCGTAAATTTAGCGCTTTGCGCTTTTGAAAACCAGGCCTATTCAGTGCGCCAGTTGCGTGGAGCGCTCCCCTCTGGCTCTCCTCTGTCACCCTTCTCTGTGTCACTCTCTCCCTCGCTCAGACAGACACAACACACGTCTCATAGGAAAAATAAGTTGTAAGTTCACTGCCTGGCATGTCCCAGCATGCATTGGACTAATCCATTTTGCTACTAAATAGCAACCAAATGAGCCGAAATAGATATAAAGGTAGATCTAAATAATGTGTAATGGTAACACAACCTGCAATTGTAGAACATTTTAATATTGGATCAAATAAAACATCGAAATGAAAACACCACCCTATGTGAAACCTATATGTCATCCTGGGCCTATATATATCCCTTGTTGATTTAACGTGATTTAGATAAGTGACAGCGTAACGCGCTTCTACTGTCATGTCCGCTCCAATAAATTGGCTCTACTTCACATTTTAGTTTTACAATAAAAACACATTTATGCAATGACTTTACATAATGTAGGCTATATTTATGTGCATCATCCTACCTGCAGCAGGGGAGAGAAAACGATGGCCCCTATCGTTGCATCGGCGCTGTTTCTAGGCCGAGCGCCTGGCGCAGCGCAAATCAGTGGGCGTGGACCAGCGCACTTTATATTGTCGTGCTGGCGCTACACGCAGCCTAAAGCATTACAACCACGCCTTTTAAGCGTAAAATTATGCACCATCATGCTCATTGGATAACTGCAATAAACGAATCGCACGCTTGCCTTTTTAGCTCCAATTCCAGTGGTCCCGCAAAACCAGATGAAAGCCAAACGCTCTGCCCCCCCCCCCTCCCTTCATCCAGTCTGTCTGTCTCCATTATAGGCTATTATTCCATATTATTATGCTTCTCAAACCAATAACTGCAGTTTAAATACGCTACACTATAGCAAGATCAAAGTGAAAAGAATGTTCTAAATGCATCGGATAGAAAAATATAGCCTATCCCTATATGATGAGATTAATTTTATATTGGTGAAAGTTTGTCCAGAACGATATCGTTTTCTCTCCCCTGCTGCAGGTAGAATGATGCACATAAATATACCCTACATTATGTAAAGTCATTGCATAAATGTGTTTTTATTGTAAAACTAAATAGGGCCAAGTTATTGGAGCGGACATCACAGTATAGCACATGACAGTAGAAAGCCTTCCGCAGCGCGTTCCGCTGTCACTTATCTAAATCACGTTAAAACGACAAGAGATATATATAGGCCCAGGAGGACATATATGTTTCACATAGGGTGGTGTATTAATTTCGATGTTTCATTTGGTCCAATATTGAAATGTGTACAATTGCAGGTTGTGTTACCATTACACATTAATTTAGATCGACCTTTTATATCTATTTCGCCTCATTTGGTTGCTATTTAGTAGCGAAATGGAGAAGCACAATGCATGCTGGGACAGGCCAGACAATTTACAACTTATTTTTCCTATATGGGAAGTGTGTTGTGCCTGTCTAAGCGAGGGAGTCAGAGAGAGAGGGTGACAGAGAAGACTGAATAGGCCTGGTTTCAGAGAGAGACAGAGAAGGGTGACAGGGGAGAGGCAGAAGTGCACTGGCGCACTGAATAGGCCTGGTTTTCAAAGGCGCAAAGCGCTAAATTTACGGCAGGTGCGAAGATATCAGTACGCCGAGATTTAAGGCCGACACGCCCACTTTGGCCCATTCTGGGACTGCGCCACGCCCATTCGGCCTAAAGCGCATTTGGCAGCGTAAAGCCATATTGATATCGTCCCAAAACAGGCGCAAGGCATGTTTTTTTGCGTTTAAGGCCCGTTTTAGCGCCGAAGGCTTGTGGGAGAATAGGGCCCGATATCTTTCTGGACAAACTTTCACCAATCTAATTAATCTCATCATATAGGGATAGGCTATATTTTTCTAGCTGATGCATTTAGAACATTCTTTTCACTTTGATCTTGCTAGTGTAGCGTATTTACATGCTTGCAGTATTTAAACTGCAGTTAGATTGGTTTGAGAAGCATAATAATATGGAATAATAGCCTATGGAGACACCCACATGGAAAGAATCTATATGTACCCTATATGTTTTAATATAGGGCCACATATAGTTTTCCCATTTATGGTGCATACATAAAATTGGCCGATTTCCTATATTATATGTACATATATGTACCTATATGTATGTATAGGTACATATATGTACCTATATGTACATATAATATAGGAAATCGGCCAATTTTATGTATGCACCATATATGGGAAACCTATATGTACATATATGTACCTATATGTAGGATCTTAAATTAAAAATTTAGCAGCGCACACAGGGTTCTCCAAGGTTCAAGCCACTGCGCTCTACGTGCTGAGCTATACATTTTCTTATGCTAACCAGAGAGCCGGGCACATTATATACTCTCTCGCACACAACGTAGACTACACAATTGTCAGCGATCGGGAGGACAAGTTATTTTATGTGATGTGTACGAGTCATATTATGTAACAGACTAAAATTATGTTGTGTGTGTGTGACAGACGGGATGAAGGGAGGGGGGGGGGGGCAGAGCGCTTGGCTTTGTCTGGTTTTACTGGACCACTGGAATTGGAGCTTCATTTATTGCACTTATCCAATGAGCAGACGGTGCATAATTTTACGCTTAAAAGGCGTGGTTGTAATGCTAGGCTGCGTGTAGCGCCAACACCAAGATATCAAGTGCGCTGGTCCACGCCCACTGATCAGCGCTGCGCCAGGCGCTCAGGGCCAGTATCCGCAGCCACATTCAGACACTTTCACAAAGTCACCACATGAAAAAGCTCATCCACCCTTTGCAATCAGTGCAGATATCTGATAACTTGCCCGAGTTGCATTCTGGATAAAAAAAATCTTAAAAAAAAAAAAAAAAAAAAAAAAAAAAATCCAAATCCGTGGCAGGCCAAAACAAACAGAGCGCGGGCCAAACTTGGACCGCCGGCCCTAAATGGTCAGCACTGCTATATAGACTACATAATTAATGTATTTATTTGTTTATAAAGGCTATGGCATAGTGTGTTTTCCTGATAATCAAAATGGACATGAGAACATCACAGCTATGAATATGTTTGTGTTATTTTTAGCCCAATCCGACATGGGGAGGTGGTTTCCAGGACTTTCCAGGCAGGAAACCACCTGGTTTCCAGGATCTTCCAGGAAACCATCTGGAATGTCCTGGAAACCAGTTGGATCATCTTCCCATGAAATTCCCCGGATCATAACACACTGCTATACAAAATAAATCAGCCCAATCCAACCTTGGGAGGTGGTTGGGAGGTGGTTTGACAGCTCAGATTTTTTTTTATGTTTGAATGATTTCTCTAATAAAGGTTTCAGAATTTATGTCAAACTTTGAGGCCGCTTTTCTCAAAAACATAGTTTGGGAACAGCCAAGGCATAAACGGGTGTATCTCACTCAATCCTTGGAGTACAAAGATATTTTTTATATCCCCAGAAAGCTTACATTCTCCTCTTTCCAACAGTGTATTAAACTCAAAATGTATTTCGGGGTCAATGTGACTCAAAATGATGGAGCAGGTCACATTTATTTCGAGATTTGTGTCAATTATTTGTGCTGTTATGGTTATTATTAGCTTAGTCACTCACTTCTACACTACTTTAGGTTGTGTTACTTATGGATGGAATTATATTGAAAATAGAGTATCCCCCCTTTTTGCTGGGAACCCCACTTTGAAAACAACTGTTGCACGAAGCTGGTGAATTTTTGCACATTTTCAATGCAGATTGAGGAAAAAAGATGGACAAAACTGTGCCTCTGGTGCATTTTAGGCCCAGGAGAAACAGAGTTGAGGTGGGAATATGGCATGGCTGAGCAATGCAATGCACCTCAAAATAAAGTAAGCTATATACAGTTAGTTTGTCAGTAAAAGGTTTGATGAATAAATCAATCAAAACGACTCCACAATACTGTACTGTTGACAGTAGTTGTCGTAAACACAGGGGGAGTGACTATCAGCTACTGTCATCAACTCAACTACCAACATACTCAAGATTCAAGATTCAAGATTTTTATTGTCACTCCGTAGTACAAGTATCACGTGTGAAATTCTTGTGCTGTGAACTCCGTTTACAACATAGTACAAATATAACAGGGCATATGAGTGCAAAAACAACAAGAGACACAACAAGCAATAAGGCAGCAGAGTGATAAGACAAGTCAGAGACAGTGGCATATTCACTGCACATAGGTGCACATGTCATGTACATACTTTGACGTACTTAAACATTTTGAATTTGACGTACAGGTGCAAATAGCATATACCTAATTAAACATTACACATATGTGACTGGTGGCCAACAGGTGTTACAACCATGAGCTACATGTATACAAGTGGGGAGCCAACCAGAACCATCAGACAGGACACCAGGAGCTGGATACACAATAATCTTTATTACAAAATAGGAAAATGTTAGAAACCCCAGCCCACAGTCCAGGTGTAGTAGGTCCCACAGTGTCCTCTGTCCGCTCTGTTCGTGTCCCGAACACCTCCAAGGAAGCTACGGGGGAATAATGAGACAAGTCACTTGACTGGGCAGAGGCCCAGGCTCCCGAGGGAGATGGCAAAACCAGTTAGTGGTCAGAATTTGTCCAGAACAATGGCCAAAAAAAAGAAGGAAACCGCACTACAAAATATCACTGCAAATTTCACACGTGATTTAAGAACCTGTTGTGTATTTAGCTTCCTACTATGGAAAGTTGAAGGGGGGAGGGGGCAATGCTCGCACTCCACAGTAATTTCACACGTGATTATTAACTTCATCAAAAGCAATAGCACACTTTAGGCACTCCAACAAGGGACAGCTATATCTGCCACAGCCGTTCAAGTGGCCGGAGGATGTGGGCTTTGTTTAGACGGGGCTGCAGTACAATAAAATGGCGCTCAAAAAGGTAGGCTACAGTGTCAAAGTACAAAATATAAAAACAATGTTCATCTAGTCAGGCGTGTACACTAATAAAAGGTGGTAGGAAAAGGAGGACAACATGAAGGGCGATAGCTGCAGGAAACATAAGAGGGGCACTTAGCTGTAAGAGGGGTGCGTCGTGACTACACCCCTCTACATTCCAACGATGCTTCCCCTCCAAGAAAGCCGTGTCGTGCAGTTCCTCTGGCCGTCAGACTGCTGTATGGTGGGTCTGGATACCGTGCGCCATCAGGTGTTTCACTACTCGTATCCGTAGCTCTGCCCGTCTCACAAGCGTCCCGTCAACCTCTGGTTTGGCTTCTCTTGCCCGGGACTGCGTTTGTTCCTGCGTCAGGTCTGCTTCACCGCAGCTTGGCCAGCACCCTCCCCACTTCGACATCGAGGTCCCCCTGGTTCTCCACCCCGTCTGCCTTCTCTGCTCCTCTCTCACCTCCACGGCTGCCTTTAAAAGGGGGGAGAAAGACGCCAGCCCGCTGCAAAAGCTCCGCTCTGCTAATCACCCCCAGCTGTTTCCAATTTGGATCCCCTTTCCCCGCATCATTCAGGTAGCCACGTCACTCAATCCACTCATGTCTCCTCCCCTTGAAGTTAATTTACAGGGACATAAAGCATTTAAAAAACTGGCTTGTGACACATACATAATAGTAGCATCTACAGTGCGGTACAGTACAGCTACTACACTATTTGTGTATGTTAAGGAGTCTCGTGGCCTGCGGGAAGAAACTGTCCCTCAAGCGATTTGTGCGTGCTTTTGGGACCCTGTATCTTCTCCCTGAGGGTAACAGGGAGAACAGGCTGTTGTGGGGATGGTTTGTGTCTTTGATGATCTTCAGGGACCTCCTGAGGCACCGCTGGTTATATAGTTCCTGCAGTTCTGGCAGCTCACATCCTGTTACGTGCTGGGCTGCGCGTCTCACTCTCCGTAGCGCCCTGCGGTCCATGGTGGTACAGTTCCCGTACCAGGTGGTGAAGCAGCCAGTCAGCAGGCTTTCAATGGTGCCTCTGTAGAAGTCCCTAAGGATTTCTGGCCTTAGCCCAAATTTCTTTAGGCGCCTGAGACCATGTAGTGGCTGTTGGGCCTTTTTGACAACAGTGGCGGTGTGCAGTGGTGTAGTCTACGTGCAATGCAGGTAGACGCAATCTACACACTGCGAAATTATTCAGATTTGCGTTGGCGCACTGGGAAATGCGCTATGATACGTATCGTTTTCAATTTCCATTCATAAAATTCACCCTGTGCGCTCTGTGTGTTACCCTACGTCCACACACAGCACACAAGCATTGCCTTTACCCACGCTTTTAAAGGCGTCCTTTTTAGTCAATGAGGCTGTGTACACAGGGCGCCTCAACGTGAACCTTCTGTGTACCCACGCCTCGCCTGAGCTGCGCCGATTTTTACATGAGTTCTATTTTCAAGCCGACAAGGCGCGTGAAGGCAGACTTTTTCTGCCAAGCCAGGAAAGAAAAACGCGACAATATCTGTGGGAAATGGCAAAGTCAACTGAATTTCAAAATAAAATGGTGTTACAGCGTTGAGCAGAGAGAGAGAGAGAGAGAGAGAGATTGACGGGTGGCTATCACGTGGGGCTTTCTCCCCGTCGGCAAACAAATCTTCAGGAGACAGAATAGCGACCGAAGAAGCAAGATGAAGCTGATGGCTGAAGCTATTCTGTAAATTTGGGGAGGAACAACAACAAGAAATGGGTCGAATCTCCGCCCACTTCCGGCCGAAACCGTCAGACCGTCAGAGTCACAGTATACCCTCAGTATACAGTATACCCTCTGAAAAAAGGTAGACTACACCACTGGCGGTGTGACCGGCCCATGTCGGATGTTGACTCCCAGGTACTTGAAGCTGTCCACCCTTTCCACCACTGTGCCGTTGATGGTGATTGGGGGGTGTGCGCCCCCCCCCCCCCTCGTCTACAATGATCTCCTTGGTCTTGGAGACGTTCAGAGAGAGGTGGTTGTCCTGGCACCACTGTTCTACGGCCTTCACATCCTCTCTGTAGGCTGTCTCGTCGCCCCTGGAGATCAGCCCCACGACTGCTGCGTCGTCTGCAAACTTCACGATGGTGTTAGAGATTTGAGTCGCCACGCAGTCGTGGGTGTAGAGGTCATACCAGGAGGGGGCGGGCTGGGGGGAGAGGAGGGGGGGAGGGGGGGAGGGGGGGAGGGGGGAGGGGGGTGGTGGTGGGGGGGGTGGCGGAGAGGGGGAGGAAGGGAGGTGGGGAGGAGAGGGGAGGGGGAGGGGGGGGGGGTGGTGGGGAGAGGTGGCGGGGAGGGGGAGGAGAGGGGGGGGGCAAGGTGGGGGGGAGATGTGGTGGGTTGGGGGGTGGGCGCTCTGGCAGAGGGGTCAAACCTGGCGTAGAACGTGTTGAGTTCGTCTGGCAGGGTGGGTGACGCGTTGGGGTTTTGCTGTTGTCTTTCCCCTTTGAAGTCTGTGGCAGCGTGGAGTCCTCTCCACAGGTGTCTGGGGTTGTTGGAGTCCAGTTTCGCCTCCAGCTGCCTGCCGTATTCTCTCCGCGTTTTTTTGATTGTAGCTCGGAGGGCGTATTTCATCTGCTTGTATTGTTCTGGCCTCCCGGACTTGAAGGCGGTGGTCCGGGCGTGAAGTGCAGCCCGGACATCACAGCTGATCCAGGGTTTCTGGTTTGGCATTGTTTTAACTGTATTTGTGGGGACTATGTCCTCAGTGCATTTTTTTATAAAACATGACACCGTTTCAGCATATTCTTCCAGGTCTCCTGTGTTGAATTCCCCCCATATCACTTGGTCGAAACAGTCTCTCAGGATGTCATCTGATTGGTCTGACCAGCGTTGGGCGGTTCGGTAGGCTGGGGGGTGTTGTTTGAGCTTTGGTTTGTCTCTAGGGACGAGCCAGATAGAGGCGTGGTCCGATTTGCCGAATGGGGGGCGGGGTGTTGCTTTGTAGCAGCCAGGAATATTTGTGTAGCACTGGTCCAATGTGTTTTTACCCCGTGTGCTGAAATGTATGTTCTGGTGGAGGGTGGGCATTCTTTCTTTCAGGTTCGCTCTATTAAAATCCCCTGCGACCACCAGCGCCGTTTCTGGCTGTCTTGCCTTCTGTGCGCTGATCGCGTGGTCCAATTCTCTGAGAGCGTTATTTGTGTCTGCTTGTGGTGGGATATACACAGCTGTGAGGGTGACTGTAGTAAACTCCCTGGGACTGTAGTGAGGTACGCACTGAAGCATAACATACTCCAGGTCTGCTGAGCAAAACGTCCCGATATTAGTGTTGTTGGTACTCCAGTTCTTATTAATCATCAAACAAACACCGCCCCCTCTCTTCTTACCGGAACGTTTTGCGTCTCTGTCCGCCCTGTGCAGGCTGAATCCAGGTATTGTGATGGCGTGGTCTGCTGTCTCAGGTGAGAGCCAGGTTTCAGTCAGACACATAACGTTGCAGCTCGCTATGTCCTTTTGAAATTGTGCTCGTGCTCTTAGTTCACACATCTTGTTTTCAAGAGACTGTACATTAGCCAGAAGAACGCTCGGCAAAGGTGGTCTGTTTGCCCGTCTCCTTAGGCGGGCGTTTAATTCTCCTCGCCTCCCTCTTCTCCGTTGCTGTTGTTTGAGTTCAGGGAATTTGGCGAGGTCCGGTGCCAACCAGTCCTGATTGGGGTGATTTTGATGTTTATTTCTGATGTTTATTAGCGCGTCCCTGTTGTATCTGTACGTGGTAGCGCTGGTTAGAGTCCTGTTGTTGATATCCTTGTTGATATCCTCCATTTGGCGCGCAGCGGGAGCAAACAATAGTCCCCGTTGTTGTGCTCTTTTTCCGCAAATAGTGCAAATACGCTACTATGTGCACTATATAAAATACGTTGATACAGTATATACACTGGATATTTACAAAGCGAATAGACGCAACGAAATTATAAACAAAACGAGATTACTCTAAGAAAAAAGCCTATATCCTACGAAGTTTACGGAGCTCTGTAGCTGGTCGCCCTCTCTCTCCCGGCGCCCTCTTAATCTTAATCTTAGCCCAATGAATCTTAACTCGTTTAGTTACATTCTAATTCATCAACTTTGGAGCATTATTTACCACCAACCCCCCCCCCCCCCCGCCCCTTCCCGACATGCTAGGTTGACATGCTTGGTCCCAATCGATTCCTTATTTCTTCTACTTTCATAATGGTATAAAGATCATCACTCTAGCTTAAAAAATGAGCTCACTGTCAGCCGTGGATTTACGGGCCAAATTTAGTTTAAAAATGTGGGAGTTTAAGGTTGCCATTTTTATTAGGAAAAATGACAGGCTATGCAGCATGAAACATATTAATACGAAAAAACAGCACTGCTTGGTGGACCATTTGCACGCCGAATTTACTAGAAGGTGCGGATAACTTGAACTTAACTGACTTACTTGCACATCCATGCCGTGTGCAGCCGAGACATTGCAGTATCCAGTGTTCGGAGATTTCAGTCTCCGCGCGCTAGCGTAATGCAATTACGCTAACTTACTGCTCGATAAAAAAATAAAAAGAAGAAAATATAATGCTGCTACTGTTGTGTAAATATATCTATTACTGTCAGGTCATCAAAGTAAAGTGGAATCTTGATGTCATCACTTCCTAGTAGAGTGGAGCTGGATTCAGCATTGAGAGTCTGTGCCACAGACTCATTCATCATTGGACAATACAATGTCAATTTTACCAATCTATCCAATCAACAACCAATTTGGTTGTTGATTGGTAGTGATTGGTGAGGGCGGTTGAGATTTCACTGTGCCCTGTGAATTGCGTCTGTTTTTCAACCAATCATAGATTAGCATGAGATAAATTACAAAGGAAATGAAATGCAGAAGGGGGTAATGTTAATGTAGCATCCTCCTGAGGGCACAGACAGACCCAGTGGCACAGACTCTGGGCCCTATCTCCCCCCTGGCCTTAAAATAGCGTTTAACACCAGGCGCAGCTCTATTTGTCTGGAGCAGTCCATATTTTCCCCTTGGTGCTAAACCCATCTGTTAACCACTTCATTGGAGGAGTGCAGTAAACAAATCACAATCTTCCCTTTCAAGCTCCAATTCCACGGAGCGATCCAGTCCGGTCAGAAAAGCCCGAACAAAGCGCTCTGAGCTCCCCCCTCCCTCTTTCATCACCGTCTGTCTCCATATATATTATTCCATATTATGCTCCTCAAACAAATCTCACTGCAGTTTAAATACAGCAAGCATGTAAATACGCTACACTATAGCAAGATCAAAGTGAAAATCTAAATGCATCGGCTAGAAAAATTTCAACCAGAGAGACCATTTCTTGAATGACAGATGATTTATTAGATAAGATACATGAGCCTGTAGGCACATAAATATAGATATATATTTTGGCGATTAGACTTGATTATGACATCATGATCAGCAGGGGTAGATGGATGCAGCCAGAGTAGATTGAATATACCCCCTGTGGAGTCTAGACCTGGTGGTGGTGAAGTAGACTTGGTCTTGCTGGAGAAGGCTTCTGAATCTGAAGACCTCAGAGAGGACTGGAGGAGAATGGGGTGGAGGAGGGACGCAGGAACGCACTGAAACCCAATGAGACGACACAGAGAAAAACGGGAGGTTTTTAGCTATGACAGTAGACCATGATTGGCTGAATGGGAAGATGTGTCATGCTCTGATTGGCTTAATCTAAATGTTACAGCCAACAAACAGTGACGCTAGGTAGAAGCGGGAAAGGGGTGATTGATGACTGAGTTTTATGAATGAGTGGGCGTTACATTAAAATGTTTTCTCCTGACAGGGAAAGATGTGAATGAGGACAGGAGGGATGAATGAGAGCCCGTGACAACTAAAGGGTTTCTCCTAGAAACAGGAAAATGCAGGTTGATTAAGAAGTGGGTATGAGAGCTAGAGTTTTATCCTAGGAGAGTGAATGAATGAAAAGTGAGTGAATGAATGACATTACAGTCTCTCTTAAAGAATTTTCGCTTAAGCTTCATATAGCCTATCCCTGGATGTCATGATGAGATTAGATTGGTGAAAGTTTGGGCAGAATTATATCGTTTTCTCTCGCTACCTTTTCTTCTCCCCCACTGCACAGGTAGGATGATGCAACAGCCTCTGAATGACAGGGGCTCAAAACTACGGTATTCATCGGTCATTGTGCCTACCTATAGTGCCTACATTTTGGCCTTTCATGCAAAATAGTGATGGTTCTGTCTGTCATTCTGTGGTGTAGCCTACATTTCAGATATGATGCTTGCAGTGCGCTATATGGGCAGAAATTGACACGCGAGAGGGAGGGGGAGAGGGAGGGAGAGAGAGAGGGGGGAGAGAGAGTGAGTGCATCCCCGGGGCCGGTGTGCTGAATCTGCATCTCCGCTGCGTAATTACGCACGCAGTACCCACCAATTTAGTCTGTCATTTTGCCCTTGGCACACATAAAGAAACATGCTTCCGCCAGTGTCTGCTTGATTGCGAGAGAGACTTGCTAAGCGCTAAATTAACGCCAGGGGGGAAGATAGCATTAGGCCGGTATTTAAGGCCGAAAAGCACATTCTGGCCTATTCTGGCACTGTGCCACGCCTCTTCGGCGTAAAGCGCATTTCGGGGCCTAAAAACATGATGCTATCTTCCCGAGTCAGGCGCAAAGCTTTTTTTTTTTTTGCGTTTAACACCAGTTTAGCTTAGGGGGAAGATAGGGCCCTCTGTCTGCATGCCTCTCCTTTCCATCAGTGCCCTACAGGTATCACTGTTGAAGCATTTTAAGAAGATCAGACATGACTGAAACATGAAAAAACACATTTGATTGATATTTTATTAAAAATATATTATATAAAATCTCCCTCTCCTTCTCAAAAAACAAGCGCGAGGAGGTTCCTCCCCTGCCTCACTAGAAAAACCGCCACTGACATTATATTACAATTATTTTAAGCAGCTCTTTGGAATCTCAGCTTTTTTGCCATACTTCATTTCTACAATTCCATGACTGTGTAAGCACCACAGTGTGCAGAAATATGGAAAAAAAATAGGCAAGAATAACATATTTTCACTGCATGCTGTGTCTTTCAGGACCTGGAGCTCGTAACTATAGCTGATTATGTCAGACATACATGGTCGTTCTAATGAGTCCAATTTAATCTTTTATATTTTGTATTGCTTGTCTGTACTTTTTAACTTTTGAATTGGAAAACTTTTACCTTTACCATTACTCTGTAAACTGTAACTCTGTTGAACTGCCCAATCAGTGCAGGAAATGTGCTATACAAAAGCTGCCTTGCCTTGGCTACTTGCCAATGCAAATTACGCTCATATTCAGCCATAAGCCATGTGCAACAGCCACTGGACTACTTTCATTGCCCTAGAACTAATGCAATGAAAAAGACTGTATTATATAGAACCTTTTCCTTATGGAACACTTCCTCTGGATCTTCAAAACATTCCTGGGAAGATAGAATTTAAGAGACGAGTAAAATCACTTTTTAGTCTGCACCTCTTTTACCATTACTATTCGGTTTTTAAACTCATACCATGGGGCAAGCTAGCTACATGGGCACATGCCACTATAATACCTGTCCAGAAGCTCAGCTCTAGCTTAAAAATTGAGCGTGTTGAGAGCTTGTCAAAACCAGACCTCTGCCATCTTTCTCCCACATGGGCCCCCGTGGCGGTTGCAGGGCCCTAAGCTGCGCAGCTGCTTTGTTTGCTTAAAGAGATATGCAACCCCCCGTGACCAGAGGGAAGAAAGCCAGGCCTTCGTGTCAGTTTTTCAAAAAAGGGCGGGGAGTTTTCAGGTTTTCAAATCCGCCCACTCCACATTTGGATAGGATGAGCTTTTGTGGGGCGGGCACATTTCAGAACCAATGGCAGAGCTCTGTGCATTTCCTGCTTGCGCATGTGTAGTTTCAGTTAAAGCCAGCTAGCGCTGTGAATGGATCTGGTGCTGATGTTTCTCCCTTCCACCACCCCCTCGCTTCTCCTGTCCAAACCTCGTGTCACCAGGCTCTCTCAGTCCAAACACCGGCATACCGTTTTACTTCGTCAAACCAAACGGTTCAGCTAACACTACAACCAGGAGACACCATAGAACATTTCACTCCGACCAAAACTAAAAAAACATCAAACAAATATTTTCTTTAAACACGCATTTTTTTTAACGTTTTGGTCCCAGTGAGATCTTATGCGATCTCCCCTGTTTCTAAATATATCTGTACCATTTGGTTTGAACCAGTACAACTTTTTATAAGCATTTTACGAAATGTGTATGGGAAAATAAATGGCGGATGAAAATCTCTGGTACAGTGCTGAAGCAGGAAGTAGGCGGCCTCTCTATTGTTTGGATATTACCCAGAAGGCTTTGAGGCGGCAGACTTTTGACAAGAAAACCATCAAATCTGGCTAAAAAGTTAGATGGAAATAATATAATTTGTAGCACAAAATGCAATTCAGGAATATTTGAATATTGGACAAAATTAAATTAAATTAAATGTAAACCCTAAGAGAAACACACATCCACCGATGGGGTGTATATATACCGCTTGCAAATACAATGTGAATAGTGAAATGATAGTTTGACCATAACATGGTTGCACTGTGATATCCACTCCAACAAGACTTGCTTACTTGATGCCACTTTTTCAATAAAAACACATTTATGTAATGACTTTACATAATGTACTGTATATTTATGTTCCATCATTTAGTCTGTGCTGTGATGTGCAGGTCAGGAGCAGCAGGTAAAAGTTATAAAACTAAGCCTGAATGAGCCTTGTTCATTGTTGTGAAAGTTAGCTTAGCACAATACCGATGGTTCCAAAATGTCACCGATACGCTGCGATTACATGTCTAAAGATCATGGAAGTAGATGGTATCAGGAATGTCACCGATAGTTACAGGTGAGCTTACAACCTTTATCTGAAGGTAGTAGAAGTATATGGATGCATCGGGACCACTGGGGGAGCGAGCCAACACCAGTCAAAGCTGTCGGGGTCGCGTGATTTCTAACCCCACATAGGATAAGCAATAACCACGCCCTGTGGCGCCGGGATTGGCCAGGAGCAACACTGGAGGGCACGCAGCCCAGCGATTTCATGAACCAACTGAATAGCTCTTGAGAACGGACAACGATTTTGAGAGCGGACATAGAGAGCGGACATTGAAATTAATTATGGTCACCTACCTTCCTTAGCATAATAATAATAATAAGTATAATAATTGTACAATGTACACAATCTACAAAAACATGCAATAATATAAACGGTGTTGTGTTCACGTTCATATAATATAATGTATCATATCGTTAATTTCAAGCTCAATGCTTACCCAGAGAAAAGGTACAGCACTGAAAATGTAACAAGCAATAGTTTTTTAAACATCTTTATTTTAAAAGATGAAAAACCCCAGGTGCTTTAGTCCCAAGCTTCAATGCTCCTGGCCAATCCCAGCGCCACAGGGCGTGGTTATTGCTTATCCTATGTGGGGTTAGAAATGACGCGTCGGGGTCTGTGTAATTCAGTGTAGCTCGAGGCTAATTAGCCTCAAGCATATTAGCCTGGCTAACATGCTAGCGTAATGCAGGGAGACAGGAGTCGGCTAATTAGCATTGGCCGAAGTTTTGCAATGAAAGCTAGCTAGAGCAGTTTCTTGAAATGCATTCTAACCAGCCGAAATATTCACATAAAACACAGCGTATTGCTGGTGGTGGCCGTGACACCGGCGCTGCCCTACTGGGGCAGTGGGTTAGACCGGGGGGGGGGATTGCAGGATTGCAGCCAAACACCCTCTTGAGCTCTGATCCCCGGCATAAGTGGTAGGGGCAAGGGGTGTGACTGAGATTGGGCCTTGGACTCTATAGCTCAAAGACTTGAGACTTGACTTGGACTCAAGCTCAAAGACTTGAGACTTGATTTGCACTTTCAAAAAAAATGGCATGTGAGCATATCTGTCACAGCATGGATGTAGTTATCCATGTTGCTCTCTGGCTCTGCCAGCAGCAGGCTTTAGGCTGGAGTGTCTGCCTGGCAACAGGTGATGCAGGTCATGTGAGCTGTGTGTGGCTCCTACTCCATTGCTTTTTATAGCAGGACTCAGTTTAGTGTGCCAGAACTCCAAAGAGGAACATGGCTTCATCTTTTCTCCTCTTCTCCCTCTTTTTCATCAGGCTGTATGGAGCAGGTAGGAATAATACATCAAAACCTGATCAATAACTTGAGCATACGCTTCAGTTTGAATGGAAATATACCTGTGACACTTTGTGATAAATTTTGTCTTTGATCTCCAGATGGATTTGAAGTATTTACGGTGTCCCGTTGTGTGTTCACCTCCTCTGAGCTGAAGGACATAGAGTTCACAACATCTGAATATTACAACATGTTCGAGTACGCCAGGTTCAGCAGCAGTGTGGGGAAATATGTTGGGTACAACAAGAATGGGATGTTAATGGCACAGTACTGGAACAGCTTACCTGGATTCATGAGCTTTGAGAAGGGTCTGAAGATTAACATGTGCAAAACCTACATTGACGTTATATATGATCGCATAAAGACAGGTGAGCTGCTTTTCTCTACAACAACACAATTAATTAAATCTCAGCGATAACAAACAGCACTGATTAGAATCATTAACACAGAGTTCTGAGTCTGACTTTAATTTCAAGATGAATGAATCCAGTTTGGTACATTCTGTCAGACTTTAGAGTTTCTATTGAATTGAGTTAATTTTAAAATGTAGATACAGTCTAGAATAGATTAACTACTTATATGTCAACCTGTTTCCTTCTATGAAATATGTGCAGATCTGTTGATCTGTTTCTCAGTATGTATATGGACATATTACTTCACCTTAAAGCAAAACTTTAAATACAACTGCAGGAAAATAACATTTATTATGAACGCTGTTTCATAATAACATTTAATACATATTGTTTCTTATTAACATTTGTTGTCCATAAACCCTGAACCAGACTGAGGTGAGTGACACCATCTGGTGGCAAAACTAGTGCAACTAGTAGTACTATATATTACTGTAATCACTATCTAAACTAACACTATCTGCTACCCCTATGGTGAGAAACTCACTGTCATAATAATAATAATAATAATAATAATAATAATAATGATAATAATAATACCCACACTCGATTTGTGGGGACTATGGAGACAATGCGCCCTGAGTGCACTTTTTTTGGTGACCAAACAGGTCAACTCACGCCATGTCATCCACATCATCAGTGGGTATGACATCACTTGACGATTGTGGGGCATAACATGACATCATCAGTCCTTATGACATCATCCTTATAGTCAGGCGGCTTAGCAAAAACATGGGGACATGCCGGACAAAAGCGCCAAATTTTTTCCACATGCTCTTCATCATCATAACTTGCAATTTAGAAGGGGAGCCACTTCATCAAGATGGTGGAAGGTGGCCATCTTGGATTTCCAATATGGGCCGCCAGGTAAAATCTATAAGTGCCAATATCTCAGCTTCCAAGCTACTTAGAAGGTCCATCTTGGTGTCAAAATATACATTTTCTGGGTCAAGGAATGCATTAAAGCTATTTAGAATATCACTAGTTGACTATCTTTGCCAATATTAAATAATTTGGTTTGTTCCTTCACAAAGGACTGGTGCTAAAATGCGCTGGAGATTGTTTCTCTGTCTAATACGACCATGCCATTATAAGAAAGGTACTTTTGACTTTTTAAAGAGATTGCTTTGAAACTTCTTTGTGATGTCTACATGTAACCCTAACCAACGAGCACCTCCAAGAAATATTTTGAGTCCAGGAATTGCTCCTACCCAAACATTGTTTGAGACAACAATAATGCATTTGATGAAGTAAGTAACTTTAACCGCTCACTTTTACGTTAGAGATTATTAATTATTATTGTGTGCTGGAACAATGTACTGTATAAACTATACATAGTTCCTCCAATCCGGAGCAAGCTAGAGTGATGCCACTCTGGGTCTGATATTAGTGCGGGCCCACAGAGAACAAAATCTTCCCCTATATGTGGAGTCACTGAAGAATCTCGTCCCATGGTTCTTTGCCCTTGATCACCAGAACTATGCCAGATGGATTCCTGTCCACATCCGCGACATGGAAAGCTTGCCAACTTCCATTCACAAGGAATTCGTAGAACATGGACATTGGGTTGTTCCCAAGACCACAAAAAGATTCTCAAGCATACCAATAGACCAGGCTCATGAGCAGAATATGATCTTGTGAAGGGTTCTGGGGGTGTAGTGGGACTCACCGAGAATCCCTCGGCATTCAAAAAGTGGATGATTGCAGGGCCTGAACAAGCTCGGCTCCTTAAAGAGTTTGAGCAGGATTATATTTCAGAAGAAGGCAATAAACAACAACACCATGAAGAAGGAATGTCCACACAGAAGACATTCAAAGAGCAAGCACTAGCTCTGGTGCACACCATAAGCAAGATGAGCAATCCGTTCCTGGATGATACCCCTGAGCTTCTAATGCTGGATACACAAAATAAGGTTGATGAGTCTGTGGTGAACACAGTTCGCACAGTGGAATCAGTGGGCAGAGATCAGTACAACAAATACCATGAGACAGTAATCAGGGACTGCACACACTCCATTCACGAGCCCATCAAAAAGAACTCACTGCCTCTCTTCAGATGCCCAACACCCAAGACAAAGACCAAGCAGGCAGGGCAGATCTCAATGTTACAGAATGATGTGGCACTCTTCTCCAGATTATATATAGTCATGCAACACAGAGAGGGAGACATGAGCACCTTCTTTAAACATGAAAACCACCCATACCCTCCCTCTCTATCTGACAGAGGGAACCTACGGCTGGGAAAGAAGTCAGATCTGCTGACTGTTCTGACACAGGAGACAGAACATAAACCTCCAGGTACTTTTGATGTCAAAGTATTCGATGGTGCTGCTGTGGTGCATTTCCTGTCCACTACCAACATAACCACATTTGATGAATATGCCAGTGATGTCTTTGTTCCCCATATCATGAAACACTTGGAGACCTCTGAAAGAGTTGATGTGGTCTGGGATACTTACATCAAGAGCAGTTTAAAAGAGTCAACAAGGGAGAAGCGAGGCAAAGGGATACGACGGAAGGTGGCAGGTCAGAACAAGTTGCCAGGCAATTGGCCAGATTTCCTACGTGACCCTACGAACAAGCAGGAACTCTTTACTTTTCTCTCCAGGAAGGTTGCATCCACTGCCTGCCTGGCCAGATGGCAAGCAGGTCTTCATTACATCTGGCATCACAGTGGTTGGCACAGACACCAGCCACTCCATGCTGCCATGTAACCATGAAGAAGCCGACACCAGGATATTGTTTCACCTGCTTGATGCCCTGGAGAAGGGGTCCTCTACCTGCTTAGTACGCACAGTGGATACGGATGTTGTCGTTATCCTTATCGGCAAGTTCCATGCCCTGCTCACCAAGTATCCAGCTGCAGACATCTGGGTTTCTTTTGGCACTGGCAAGAACTACACACATTATCATACAATCTGCCATGCTCTGGGCAAAGACAAGTCCACAGCACTTCCCGTCTTCCACTGTTACACAGGCTGTGACACAACCTCAGCATTCTGTGGGAAGGGGAAGAAGTCAGCATGGGAGGCTTGGAAGGCCTACCCCGAGGTCACCCAGGCCTTCAACTACATGGCGGCAAATCCACACACTCCCGTGACCATAGATGACCGACACTTTCAACTTCTGGAGCGCTACACAGTCGTCCTTTACCACAAGACAAGTGATCTGGAATCAGTCAATGAAGCACGCAGAGAGTTGTTCTGCCAAAAGAACAAAACAATGGATCACATTCCACCGACTCAAGATTCCCTGCTGCAGCACGTGAAGCGAGTTGATTACCAATCTGGGATCTGGGCGACATCTGAACTGGCCCAGCAGCCAACACCTAGTCCAGAAGGTTGTGGATGGACATTGGATAAAGACAGCCAGATCTGGCTTCCAGTGTGGAGCATTCTACCAATGGCTTCAAAAGCCTGCAGTGAGCTGGTGAAGTGCGGATGTAAAAGCACAAAAGGTTGTGGTACAAAGTGCTCATGCAAGAAGGCCCACTGGAAATGCACAGAGCTTTGCAGTTGTAAATGTGACAGATAATTTGATTATACTGTACATGCAAAAACATGCTTTATGTTAAAAAGTGAAGCTAATAAAGTTAAATTTAATTCAAATCATTCATGTCATCCATTCCAGCCCCTTAGCAACAGAGTTGAAAATCATGTGAATACATTCCCAGAATTAATATTTTTATTTGATATTAGCACAAATAATCATCTAGTGATATTCTCAATATGCATTCCTTGACCCAGAAAATGTATATTTTGACACTAAGATGTACCTTCTAAGTGGCTTGGAAGCCGAGATACTGCACTTCTAGATTTAACATGGCGGCCCATCTTTGAAATCCAAGATGGCCGCCATCCGCCATCTTGATGAAGCGGCTCCCCTTCCAAATTGAAAGCTATGGTGATGGAGAACACATAAAAAAAAATTGGTGCTTTTGTCCGGCGCGTCCCCATTCTTCTAACATGTGTCCTTAAGCCGCCTGACTATTAACATCGCTCAGTGTTTTCCAGTTGACCCTTGGCCTTGCCTTTTTGGCAAATTCTGGAGGTGATCGGAGCAACAGCTGTAGATCATGTGCTCAGACAGACGGACAGACAGACAGACATTTCGTGATTATAATAGTAAGACGGTAGATGATGATTATAAATAAATAAATAAGTCAAAAATTCTCCAAAATGAGAAACTTAAGTAATGCTTACTTACCACAAACTTAACCCATTTAATCCAGAATTTTTCCCAGACATGAAAATCATGTGTCATTAACACGTTCACTGCCAATGACGTGTTGATACGTAAAAAAAAATCCAACGGTTGACTGCCAATGACGTGTTGATACGTAAAAAAAAAAAAAAAAAAAAAATTGACGGTGGGACGTGGATCAACGCCCCCCACGTCTCCTATAAAAATATTGGAGCCACCGAACGTGTACAACCCATTCCACCGACCCACTAAGTGGCGACAGTGCTCTCCAGACTAGAAAAAGCCGAGCCAAAACTGCAGGGGAACGCGCGAGGAAACCATTATCATACTGTAAAATGGATTGGCGAAAACACTTTCGCTTTCGCGCATTATCGCGCTGGGGGCTGGCGGTGGGGGATTGCAAATTTGCATAATAGATTATGCGTGCAACACACTTTGAAACACCGCAGAAAGCCCACAATCACACGCAGCTTCATTGCAGCTGAGCTCACAACCGAAACGACTCATGCAGACTCGCCCAAAGAGCAGCTGCCAGCAGCCAGGCAGCACAGACAGGCAGAGCCTCGCTTGTGACAAACGCTGCAAAGCCACTAGAGACACACCCACGGAGGGAGGAGTTTGAAGGAGAGGGGGGTTTCCTGCTGCTATGGAGGAAATTACTGTTCAAAACTATTGTTTAGATGTCTGACGTCTTACGCCAAAAATAAATGGTTAAAGTGACTGTTCTATCGAATTTCACAAAAAGCCATTTATCTCAGAATAAATTTTCAGATGCTGAAACCATGCTGTATTCTACTGCTAATGCCTACATAACTACTAACTCTACAAACTAACTCTTTTAGACAGAGAAAGCACACATTCTATTAGTTCTTTTGAGATCATTTGTGTTCACAAAATCTTAGCAGAAAAGAATCCTCGGCTCTTGAAAGATGAGCCAGAATCCTCAAAAAAAAACCTTGGCAGAACCTACCTACAGTATTGAAAAAACGGCTGGCAGTGAATGGGTTAATAACCCTTTGAAATAATCATTCATAAGTTTTTGAAATTTTCATGGAAAAGTAGGTGAAAAGGTGAGTTTTATGGTCAGCAACAATTGTGACCGGTGGGATAACACAGTGCATCTAAAATGTATATTGAATTAACATTATGCCTCCCATGCAGTCATCACAATTCTTATCCCAGCCCAGCTATGAACACATGGGGGGCTGTCTTGGAGGGTGGAGCCTATGTGCTAGTGGGCGGAGCCTCACTACTGGAGGGCAGGGGCGGACTGGGATCATAATTCAGGCCGGGCATTAGATACCAAGCAGGCCAGGCCGATACGGGCCGATGCGCGTGCCGGCGTCCGAAGGGCGGCGGCAAAAAATTTGACCCATTTGAAGCTCAATTTGGGCCGTTTGAAGCCAGATTTGGGCCGTTTGAAGCCCAATTTGGGTAATTTAAAGCCAGATTTGGGCCGTTTGAAGCCCAATTTGGGCCGTTTGAAGCCCAATTTGGGCCAAGTCCAATTTTACAATGAGATGCACCCACTTTAAACCTGAATAAAGTAATAAAACCACTAGTAAACCAGTAGGCGGCGCCTGGCCTGCTGTTCAGTGAGTGGCCTGGCCTGGCCTGCAAAAAAAAAATAGGCCAGGCCAGGCCAGGCCACCGGGCATTTGCCCGACGTGCCCGATTATGCAGTCCGCCCCTGCTGGAGGGTACCGCCCCTCCTCCTCTTCCTCCACCACCTCCTCACCAGTGGGGGACTGGAAGCTGCTGTCATCATGCAGCAGTGGGGGGAAGTCCAGCATGACGTCTGGGGGACTGTTGCGGACACAGGCCCCTGCTCCATTTCTGCGGCGGCGGCAACACCTCTGTAGCTGCTGGTCCCTCCTGGTTGGTGGGTGGGCATCCCTCCTCTGCCGCTGGCTTTCCTGCAGGGCATCATCTACTTTTTCTAGTGTGCTTCTTGTAGCACATTCACCCACTGATGGGACTGATGTTTTGGGACTGCTGGTTCTGTTCTCACTCTGGCTTGGCTCGTGCGCTTGGCTGTTCTCATTCTCCCCTTCCTCCTCGCCATCCTCCACGACTTACCAGGAAGAACTCAAGAGTCCTAAACCTGGATCATGGACACCACCTGCTTCATCCTCCTCCTCCTCTGGGACTCCTCGCCACCTCCCCGACTCTGTCCACCTCCTCCTGGGCTCTGTACTTCCTGGCCCAGTCGATGGACAGGTTTTCACCCAGAAGGTGGAGGTTGGAGTCGCTGCTGGTGAGGATGATGCTGCATGTCCCTGTACAGTGTACAGGTTGTGTCTCCATGGGTCGTTGCCTCCTTCACAGTCATCATGATGACCATGATGGAGAAGCACCACCTCCTTGAAAATGTTCTCCAAAGATCAGCTCCTGCACACGGCAGCTGTGATGTGCAGGCTGAGCTCCTCAGCATGTATGGGATGAATATATGCAGGAGAGGAGAGCCTCATGGAACAAACGCTTCCTCACCATGTTGCTGTCATATAGTCACATGTCTTGATGAATCGGTTCTGGCAGCGCTGGATGGTCTTACAGAGCCCTCCGTACCCTGAGACTCCAGTCATTGAATTATCTACTCAAATGTGTACAGTGCATCATCCATTTGCTCTCTCATGAGGAGCTTTGCCCTCTGGATGAACACGGAGGGGCTGGAGACTTCGAAACTCTGCTGCAGACCCTCCAGGCTCAGCTGCTCCACCTTCTCGTAGCAGCTCTGCATCTTCACCAGGTGGAAGGCTAACATACTGATCTTCTCCATGTGACTTTGGTGGAGCGACTGCGTTCTGAGACCAGAGAGGCTGCACCCACGATATTTCATAATGTGCCAACCCAGACCGCCTGCGGGGCGGGCCAGCCCGTGGGACCTGGCGGGTTCTGGGTGACCCACGCATCACTACGCCCCACTAATATGGCTTTTCTTTTGAGTGGATTATATATTAGACATTGTAACATTTATCTTGTTGGCTGTGCTTAATTTTGCCAGTATAGAACATTGCGCCATCTCAGACCATTGTATACAGCGTCAGTGCTGTTGTTGTATGTTAACATGTTATTCCTCTTTAGTCGGCTACCGACTCGCAGCTGGGCCGGGCCAGCGTGTCCTGACTCTGGGTGGGTTGTCGGGTACCCACCTCCACCTTCGTTGCAGCTGCCGGTGTGGGGTACTGGTGGATGGGAGCTTTCTTCTACGTCAGGTGGTACAGTGATAAAACGAATGTGCACATGGTTTGGCTTGTATACGGTTTGTAGTGGTACAGTACAAAAGGGAATTGCATGCTTCCCATTTTTTAGAGTGATCTTGCATGCTGGCTTGTGGTGCTGTTTCCTCTTTCCTCTCTCTCTGTCACCAGGTGCTCCTGTTAGTGGGCTGTGGCAGGGTGTGCAAGCGCGCTCAGGCACTCCGAGAGTTTTCGGGCGGAGACGGTACAGTATGAGGTGGTCGGCCAACTGTGCTACTTTTAAATAGGCTATAATAAATTTTAACTATTTTTGTAATAACCAATTGTTTTTTTTGATTCATGCCTCATCTGGTGATTATTTGAACCAAGGGGATTCATTCATCTTTGCCATTGGGTTGAGTTCCTTCTGCTCATTAAACTGAAGGTGGCATTGTCACAGTATAACATCTTGAGTAAATTTAAAGTGTGGTTACTGGTTACAAGGTGGCGTAACAAGATAAAACCTTAAAGCAGCTACGAGCAACTTTTCACTGTTTCATTGGGTTGTTTTTGGCGCCCCTCTCTGAACAAAAGTGGTACTGTTTACTGTCGTAAAACTGCTGGCTGCCCGGCTCCCGACAACATCACAACACTCCACGCCTCCATTCATTCTCTCCTTTGACCAGTGAATGAATGAAAGACGCTCCACGTTTATTTTTCATTTTTTCCAAACCCTGCTGTTTCTCAGGATGCAGAGCGACGAGGTAATCTACCTATTTTTTGGCTACGTAATAGATTATGTCAGACGAGGATGTTGAAAAGTATTTGGAAAAACTAGTAAACTTTGTTACAGTCGTGTTCATAGTTACTGTAATAGCCAAACGTTAGCACCAAGTGAAACTCTTTAGGGCACTCGGTAATAGTAATATTGTCGAGAAAGCTAACGTTATCACCATTGTATCTTCAAAAACGTTGATACAAGAGGGTAAACTAGGTTTACCAAGCTCTTTGTGAAGAGGCTGAGAGTTTCCAATTTCAGATCAACTGTAGGCTAAATATATCTGCGGGTAAATGGCTTCCCCAACCGTGTAACGTTACGTTATATACCACTAGACTCATTGATTACCAACAGCAACATGTAACGTATTTTGGCACGGTTGAAATGGCAAACGAAAAAGTAGCGTTATCAACCAAATCTGTATTACAGTAAATGCAGCCTACACCGTAACATAACTGTATAACTCCCAGGTAACGTTACATCACGTTAGCCTTTTGCATCCACCATGCTGTGGTGCTATCTACCAGGCATACAATGGAACATACAGTAGGCTTCATTTATAACAAAAGCATACACACATGGTGTTGATTGCATTGGTCGATAGCTGAAATACAGTAACAATGAGCTCCAGTTAGCCGATGCATGGTAGCATACAACGTAAATAGCAAAATCACGTCCTCTACAGTATTTCGGAAATAAAATATACATATCACATACCTGTCTAGGAGGAAAACAGCCACTTCACCGTCTGTTTTGAAACCCTTCATATCCCGAAATTCTCTCCCATCTGCTGAATGTGCGACCTATGTTGATGCGTGTTTTATCGCGTGATTTATCATGCGTCCTCTTGCGTTCTCTTTGTTGGTCGGTACGGGGAATAATCTTCCTTTTTTTCTTTGCACCGGCCACGTAATTTGCACTGGCGACGTAATCATGATCTCGCAGTTCGGCCATAACCACAAAATAACTTCCAAACAAACTGTTAGAATATAACGACGAGAGGTGTTCGCGAGAGTAGCTAGCCCCTGGTTGTAGCTAGCTGGCGTTCGCTTGTTTATGGTGCGTTGCTAGGCAGAGCCGGCGGAAGCAGGGAGCTGCCGTAAACCGTTTCGTTTCACTTCCGGTTGTAGACGGTCCGGGTGTAACATTGATGAAGCAGACAGAGACTCTATAAGCACCAAGAGAGCAAACTCCAATTCACACGGCTTTGGTCTCAGCTACTATTATAGGTAATATGTGATGCATCAATATTATAATTATACTGTTTAATAACAATCAAAAACAATCAAAAAGTTGCTCGTAGCTGCTTTAAGGTCTAATTTAAAGTGCGGTCACTACACAAGGAATACACTGAACAATTTATTGTGATTCTCCAACCTACGGATCTGGAGTTTTCGTCCAAAATGTAAAGTTGCTTGTTATAGTGCCAATATATGTGGATTTTGTAATCTGAGTAGCAACTCAGACTTTGGTCAGGTTTGGGCGGTTACAGTTTTCAGAGATCCAGATAATTTTAGGGGAGAAACAGAAACACTGGGATAATAATCCTTACAAAAACAATGTGGTTCTGGAACCTTATTAATTATAACACTGCGTCCTCCAGTGAAACCCTCCGTCAGACTGACCTCAGTGGCACCCTTTGGTGTGAAACACACGGCCATGTTGATGTGCAGCGCCTACGACTTCTACCCCAAACTGATCGATGTGACCTGGCTGAGAAATGGACAGGAAGTCACCTCTGATGTCACTTCCTCTGAGGAGATGCCGGATGGGGATTGGTACTACCAATTCCACTCCTACCTGGAGTACACGCCCAGGTGAGTCCAAATCCACCTGGAGTACATGCCCAGGTATGTCCAAATCCACCTGGAGTGCACACCCAGGTGAGTCTAGATTCACCTGCAGTACACAGCCAGGTGAGTCCCGAGGCCCATACCAGAAATGTTGGATAAGCAGATCCGGGATATGTCCCTTGATCTGGTTTGGCTTAACTAGAATGAAACACCCTCCTCTTTTATGTATAAGACGCAGATAATCAGCTGATTGATTGAGAGAGAGCGCTACGTTAGAATTATGCTATGTGCAGCCTGATGGGCTGTAGTACGCCTACTTTAGGCAAAATGGATCAGTCAAACTTACATTTGTAGGGGGGGAGGGAAGAGAGCAGCAGAGGGAAGCAGCCTGTCAAAATTAAAACCGGTTGTATTCCTATGTAAATTACCACACGCATGTACAATGGGCTATTATCGAGGTAAGGAAAGAGCTAGAAAAAGAATAAGAGGGCCGTTCACCCCCCCCAGGTGACGCTCACTGAACGCTCATGGATTTCCAAAAAGATAAGCTCAGCTCACTGCTCATGAAAATAATGAGCTTGCTCAGTGAGCGGCGCTCTATTAGCGCGTTCATGCACAACACTTCAGTCCAGTCCTAAGATGTGACACTAAAGCAACCTGTCTGTTGAGCAGGTATGGAGAGAAGATCTCCTGCATGGTCGAGCATCCCAGCCTGTTCGCTCCTCTGATCGAGGACTGGGGTAACTACCTGTCTGTCTCCCTGTCTGTCTGTCTGTCTGTCTGTCTGTCTGTCTGTCTGCTGACATGTCTCTCTCAACAGATCCGTCAATGCCTAAGTCTGAGAGAAACAAGATAGCCATTGGAGCCTCGGGACTGGTTCTGGGACTGATCTTCTCTCTGGCTGGATTCATCTACTACAGGAGGAAGGCCCGAGGTCAGTCTACTAGAACAGTTTAGACCGGTTCAGACCAGGTCAGACTAACCCAGCCTGGGAAAGGTCTTCCTTTAGGGAACAATAATAACAGTAACTTCTTCTCTTATCTTAAAGGGATCATTCAGATGATTGGGGTTAGTTAAGGATAGTCAATGTATTACCTACATTAGATGGTTGTATGAGGTACAATTGAGGTAACACTGACTATCCAGAAGTACCACATCACACACCACAGCAGTAGTGTAGAAAAAGGTTCATTTATTGTACTTCACGGTCGGCAAGGTTGGCAAAAGAGCTGATGTCTGAGAATACAACCGTATCGGACACACACTTCTCCAAGACTGACTACTCGTCTTCTTCTACGGAGGCTTGTAGTAATATGTCACAGCCAGCTTACACTGCCACCTATTGGCGAGTGGAATAAAGTGTATCTAACAGAAAAGGTAGGTAAGGCACTGACTATCCATACATCATACAACCAATACACTGACTATCCATAAGTACTTCATACAACTATACTGTAGGTAAGGCACTGACTAAGGCATTGACTATCCATAAGTACCTCATACAACTATATACTGTAGGTAAGTCACTGACTATCCATAAGTACCTCATACCATCTGTGCCAGCACCAGTGTGTCCTGCATTACAAACTGGCTTGCATGGGGAAGCTAAGCAGGTCTGGCCAACGGTACTCCTTGGATGGGAGACTGGTGCTGGAAGTGTGGTTGGATGACCAGTAGGAGGTGCTCTTCCCCTCTGGTCTCATCAATAATCTCCCCAATGCCCCAGGCAGAGGGACTCTCTCCTGTGTGTGAGTCCTGACTCCCTGTGGTCTTTAAAGATCCCATCTGCAATATTTGCACGAGTAGGGGTGTAACCTTGGTGCCCTGGCTAAATTCCCACACAGGCCTTCCTTCAATCATGGCCACCTAATCAACTTAATTGGCACAATCAGTCCTCAACACCATGACAGCTGTGTGGTGAGCGTTCTGGCGCAAACTGGCTGCCGTGTATCATTCGGGTGGGTGCTACACATTGGTGGTGGTTGAGTTGAGTTCCCACCCCCTCCCATGGACTTCAAATGTGAATTGCTTTGGGTATCTAGAAAGCGACTATATAAATCCAATAAATTATTATTATTGGTAGAAAAAGATAGGGACCAAGGCATTCTTGTGGTGAAAAAACAAAAACAAAACGTATGTATGGCTAATACATAGTAAAGATTAAAAACGCACCAGCGAGTTGCGGACAGGCCTTCAGGGTGACTGACCAGTAATGTAATACAGCCAAGACATCAGATATGACAGTAAATGACAACAAAATGCTCAACATTACGATTATAGATAGCAGGTGACTCCAGCAATTACATCATGGGATTGAGTTAATTTGACAATTTTTTCAGGGCAGAAAGGTTAGCAGAGTACCCAGCGAGCGGTTTCCGGTCACATCATGCGAAATGGGCGTGATTTTTGCGTTTTTGACTGGGACAGCTGTGAGATCCATAATAATACATAACATCAGTGTCTTCTTCCTCTCTTGTATTTATATGAGTAAATAACAGCAATGTATTCTTCTATTGTGTTAAATCAGGTCGGGTTCTGGTTCCCACTAACTGAGGTAAGAATCCTAAACATGGCTGTTGTCTGTTTGTCTCATGGAAGGAAAAGTCGAAAAGTCAGCTGGAATTCAACCTGCTTTCTTGTGTTTTCAGTGCTGCCACATTCTGGAGAGGAGGAGCTGCTGTTTCTGCTTCACCCCTGCTGTGATACACATGTGCTCTGATATAAGTGATGTAATGCAGAGATACTCACAAGTAATTTTTTACAAGCCAAATTCAACTCTCAAGTATTTGTCAAAGCAAAGTCTCAAGTAGTGTATGTCTAATGTTACTCGGGTTAACAGCAAAATAGCCTAACTACCTACCAAGTATAACAAAACTTCTCCAGTCAATTCGATAATTTTGTGCACAAAGCTAGAAAAAAAGTGTATTTTAATTTGTATGCTTTTGCCAATCACCACGAGTGTTCTTCAATTTAAAGTGAGTGGCCCACTACCACAGCCGCTACAAACATATATAGTATGTGGGGGTGAAGTGGAGCGTGCTATATGTGATGGAGGGGTGGCCTGTTCAGTGTGCCGAGAAGATTTTTTTTAAATAGAATGATGTACTCTATTGCATTGTTTCTCAACTGGTGGGCCGGAACTTAAAAGTGGGTCAAATTGTGCCATTTTTAGTGGGTCGCGGATGTGTGCACGAGAAAAAAAGTTATTTTACTCATTGAGGACGCTGGCACCCGCGGCCAACATTACTGTCTTTCAGACAAATTCAAATTTTAGAAAATGTTGTCCATTTTAAAGTAAAATGCTTCAATCGGGTGCACTTTGAGAGCAAAATTAAGAGGCTAGATTTATAAAGAACTACACATCATGTTAGATTAACTCTAGAACACTAACGTGATTTAAAGTCACACCATCACTAACGTCGGGTGTATTTCACCCGATGCAATATACCCCATAAAACATACTTCTCATCAAAATATCTTAAAGTACAACCATACATGGCAAATTGAGGTACTCTTCTTTTGTTTTTAAATGTGAAATATCACAAAAAACACAAAAAAGTTTATTATGGGGGACACTATAAAAAATATGTCAAATTCGAGGAAAATTAGGTAATCGTTATTAAAAAATCCCCCCCCCCCCCCCCCAAAAAAAAACAGGAGCTCCCAACTTCTCCTTCGGTCCACCCATTCATGGGACTTGTGTGGTGAAAAAAAAAAAAAAGTAAACACAATACCATTAACCCTAACCCGAAGATATTTTACCCTCTATCACTAACGTGGGGTGAAAATCACCCGAACACGTAGCCGGTAGAAAAAACCATGAATGGGAGCAGGGAAACAAACCTACATTCAATGACGTCAGTGAGCATCCTGAAGGTACCTAAGGACCCGCCCACCTCAGACAGCAGCAAGACAATGAAAATCACGTGAATTCAATTGTCCGGGTGAAAATCATCCGACGTTAGTGTTCTAGGGTTAATATCCTCTTTACTGTGCTGTGGCTTTACAATGATACAAAAAATAAATGTCTCCCCATTTAATATATATTCTGCATACAGGTCACATGACAGAATACTGCTCAATTAAATACAATGGCCCATCTACACAAACATCACTTACAGGGGATACTTACCCATTCACTTCAATAGAACTGTCCCCAAAGTCTAGCCCCAATCTAGCCCCAATGCAAAATTTGAACGTTGTGGTGAGTTATGTCTCTTCCTTCTATAGCACACAGAGAGGAAGCAAATTGTTGCATTTCTGATCAACTATGTCATATATCATGTTATTTATGAGGGCTTTAAAACATCAATGACAGATGACTAGATCTGGGGGCCAGGGCTATTTCTTTTTTCTTTTTTTTAAGAAAATACAGAGGTCATAACCTTGGTGTCCTCAATAGTAGCTACGGGCATGGCTGTAGTGTGCTCATTTTTAAAGCCAAACCTAAGACATCAATTGGTACCAACATGCCATGCTAGCTTGTTTGCGAAGGTGGCATGATGCTACAAAGTTAGGCTAAATTTCCAAAATTGGGTCGCTTTAATGACTAAGGAAAAACTGCTATTGGTATTGTACTACCCCTAGGGCAAATTTTAAGGTGGAGTTTGTTGTTGTTGTTGCATTTATTCAACGCTGTGAATCAATCAACTCACCTTAAATGTCGCTATGACAACTTAATCCATTCCATTAGCTTATTGGCTCATTTGCATGAGCTAGGCCTATGCTTTAGTGATGATTGGCTCTCCCAAGTGTTTCATAACATGCATGAATTTTGGAAAGAAAATACAAAACTTGGAGAAAGTCTGGCTGATCCGTGCCCACATGTTGAGGCCTGTGCATTAACCCCTGCCTGGTAGCATGACGTACAGCACATGCAGCATGATGTATATCTGAGTGTCACTCTGATGTATTTGTGATGTGAGGTGTGTGACATCATTCACCTTCCTGCGTGACATCATTCACCTTCCTGTGTGACATCATTCTTTTCCAGAGACAATGGCCCAATTCCAATTCGCCCCCTAAAGACTCAAGCCCTGAACCCTCAGTCCCTCTAATGGCCGCCATCTGAAAGTGGTTGAGTCATCAAGTGTGGAAGGGATCCACATTGGATAAATAAGAGGATTGGGACAGCAGAGCCCTTTGCACTTGACAAGATGATGTTGACTCTGGCAGGTTTGGGGTTCGCTATATATTGTTTATTGTCAAGACGCTTTGAGGGATAGACTCTCTGATGAGTCTGTTCTCATCCAGGCTCTGGCTCCGAGTGGACGACAGGTCATTTAAAAATAAATGTAGCCTACTGCAAAATCTGCAATCTGCAACATGTGTAATTATAATTAAAATAAGCATAACAATGGCATGTCACCCAACATTATACACAATGTCAATACTGTACAATACAGATTCGGTAAAACTATTTCTCATTCATCAAAAAAGTTGTGGATTGCAATTGTAATAGAAATGATCGATGATTATTCTAGGATTGTGTAAAATAACTACTTGCATTCCTCTGATATAATATTTTTGAGTAATCTGAAATCCCTATTAATGTAATGTTTCATTGTCAATAAAGGCATTCCAGCGCACTCGCAAACACCCCGTTCGTTTTGCGCGTGTGTTGTTTTATTTTTTTGACAGATATTTGCAGCCTTCCCCGTTTTATACGTCACAACGCTATGCATTGTGGGCAATTCCCTTTCCGTAAGTGGCCATAGCTGCTGAGGGCTCACTCCGAGCCCTCATTCACTTTGCGATTTCACTGTGGGACATCCCTAAGCCCTCACTCCCTTCACGTGAACGCGCCTCTAAGGGGGTGAGTCAGTAAGGGGGCGAATTGGAATTGGGCCTAACTTCCTCAAACTGATATACCATAGATTAAAGGAAGAACTGTATCTGTAAAGTCACACAATGAGCTGCTGCAATATGTTAGGAGCCTTAGGTTTTCTGACTTTCAGAGAGCTCGACACTGACGGTGACGGTTCTGTGATGTCACGTAAGAGTATTTCCCCGTTCATATTCTGCAATGAGATTTTGATTATTAGCCATAATGTCATAACCACTCAATGTAGACTTACCACAGGCAAGCTCGTTGTGAAGCAATGTTATGCGAATGAATTAATTAATTAATGTGACGTGTTTTAAACACAGAAGGTTCAGGAACATTCATCAACTCCAAGGAGGCTAAAACAAAGCATACACATGAACACAAGCATAACACAAGAAAGCCAGCCGTAGGGCTTATTTCCATTGGGCGCCTTTGGTGTTTTAAGAGATGTAGAAAATGGGAGAAGACATAGGAATAGTATACATGAAAGGCAAATTTACGACTTAGCATACAGTCAAACGTACAATAAAAAAGAATATAAATATATATATTCATCAACGACTAATATAAATGCAATGATCCTATGGAAAATAAAAGGTTTTGGTCATAACGAGGTCTAGGGCCCCATGAAGAAATACCTAGTCACTTAGGAGCCATAACTTCAACTGTCTTTTGAAGCTGGCCAGACTTTTTTAGCCAGCACTTTTATTATTTTTGGTTCCAGGCTTAAAACTCTTTAGATAAGGCATTTTTGAAAAGTGATTGAGAAAAAATAATCTGGAAATACTTTTCCAGAACCAGAGTTGACGTGACAATGCTATAGCTTTTGAGGTATATATTCTTATATTTCTACTGGAGTGAGATGTATTTTTGCTATACTAATAAAGCTTTGGAAAACACTCTGTCACTGTTATTTTAGCTGAGACTCTCAAACCCTGAGACTCTCTCCATTCCTCCTGCTCTCCCTCCCCTGCACCCTCCCACCTCTCCTTCTCTGTTCTCTCCTCCCCCACATTTCCCATTCTCTCCCCACCTCCTCCCTCTCCCTGCTCTCTCCTCCCCCACATCCCCCCGCTCCCCCTCCCCCCTCCCCTCTCATGATATCTCCTCTTTCCCCCTTCCCCCACTATTCTAAAGCATGGCACCCATTCTATCCCCTCCCACTATTCTGCCACTATTCTAAAGCATGGCACCCATTCTACCCTAAAGCGTGGCACCCATAAGCTCTATATGTGAATATGTGTTTATTTGGCAAAGGGATTCACTACTAAAGGCTTGCAGCAAATTAAGTTAAGCATAGTTTGGTTGCAAGGAAATTGACATGATATGTCCGTTTGTAAAATATGTGTCTATATTTCTCTATCATATGATTGTTCGATGTGTTATTATTACTACTGTAATTTGTTACTGTTGTGTCAGCTAGCCCTCCTTTCCTTTTTAAATATACTTTATTAAATTATTCAATCAGGGGTTACATTTACAGTAAATACATTGTATAAACAGTAGAAAGAAATAGTTATCAAAAATAAGAAGTCTGTTAGAAGGTGAGCAGGTGCCAGGGTGTGGGTCTCTTTGTTCTGATGTCCAGTGTTCTTTGTCTTTTCAGTTCTGTTATGATTTGTTTATAGACCACTTCACCCGGGATGACGGCTTGGTGGATAACCGTGGCACATCTCGTTTTCCACAACTTGGCCACGACCACACAAACAACTGTCCAGAAAAAGTCCTGGTGTGGCCCTGGCATTGTTTCATCAAAAACACCATACATCACAGCATTATAATTCACAGTAACATTAAGACCAATACTGACCATTTTCCGCCAAACATAGATCGCTCACAGTTTAGGAGCAGATGTTCTATGGTTTCATCCTCTATGCAGTCATCCATAGGACACTCTTTGGTTGTGACAAAGCAGCTCCACTTAACGACTGTTCGGACTGCTAGTCTGCCAACTGAGACCAGCCACATGATGTCTCTCTTGTTTTCTGAGAGACACTTACTAAATATATTTTTGATACAGACCTGAGAGCTTGTTTCATCTAAATGTTTGTAGGGGAAAACACCACCATACAATTCATTACACAATTTTACATATATATATTTGCTGGACATTTGATTCCAAGCAATATTCATGTGTGCAAACTTGTTCACAAGATCACCATACAAAAGTTTGTAATATGGAACTGAGCTCCTTGCTCGTCCTATTTTTTTGGTCCAGCTCAGGGCCTCACCTATCCACATGGCCTTTCGCTCTATGGCTGATGCAACGTTCTTACAGAAGGCGATGTTTACTTTTAACCCCAGATCAACAGCCCCAAGGCCTCCCTCCTTTTTACTCTTATAGAGTAGCTCCCTTTTTGTGACCTCCCTGGTGGTTCCCCATATGAAGTTCACTATAGTTTTAGAAATTTTCTTTAATGTCTGGGCTTTGGGGGGGAAAACAGTTGCTAAAAACAATAATTTGGATAAAACAAACATTTTTATTATTAATATTCTAGTTTTATAGTTATTTAATTTATTACCCCATTTCTCAAGTTCTTCCTTTATTTCTATTTCTTTGCTGTCCCAGTTTTCATCGTAACAATTTGTATTACTTATTTTGATACCTAAAACTGTCATATGATTTCTATCATTTATATTAATTACAGGTCGAGAGTTATTCTCTCCAAACCAGACTCCTTCTGTTTTATTGTGGTTCAGTCTGGCACCAGACACCTCTTCGTATGTCCTAAGGTGTTAATTTACTATGTCCAGTTCCTTTTGGCTTTTGACTATGACTGCATCATCGGCGTAGGCCAGGACAGTCACTCGGTCTCCCCCACTGGTTCTCGTCCCACTCAGCCTGGTATCCTCCTTAATTCTTTTTAATAATGGGTTGATGGCTAAGATATATAGGGCAGCAGAAAGAGGGCAACCCTGTTTTACCCCTCTCTTAATTTCAAAAGAGTCTGTTAGAACTCCATTCACATTTACTTGAGTTATTGATTGGGCATACAACAACTGAACTATACTAATAAAATCATTTTCAAAACCATAACACTTTAAAACTTCCCACAAATATTCCCTTGAAATAAAATCAAATGCTTTCTTTTGGTCTAGTCCTATGATGAAAAATTCCTCCTCTGTATTATTAATTATATTTCTCAACATTCCTAAATTGTCCCACATCAGTCTGCCCTTTATAGCACATGTTTGTTCTTTTTCTATTATTTTTTCTAGGGCGTCATTCAGTCTATTCATAATAATCTTTGCAAGTATTTTATAATCAATATTCATTAGTGTGGTGTGTCTCCAATTATCCAATTCTTGCGAGTCACCTTTCTTATAGATCAGTGACATCACTCCATGGTAAAAGGAGCTGTGTAGGGTGCCTTTCTGGATTCCATCATTGTACACAGAGGCCAAGAAATCTGCAATATCTAACATACATGCTTGATAAAATTCAGTAGGAAGTCCATCTGGACCTGGTGATTTTCCTTTATTTAATTCTGAGATTGCTTTTTTTACTTCACTTTCAGTGATCTCTCCACCCAGTGAGTTTAGGTTGGTAAATTGATGGGATCCAGAAATGCACCCAGTTTAGTATAGTTTATATTTACCTTTTCATACATGTTTTCACACAGAGACCTAACTGTCTCTCTTTTCCCTTGCTCGTCTTTAATGACTTGACCATTTGAATTTTTAATTGACTCCACATATTTATTCTGAAGTTTCTTTTTTTGCATATTTATCAGACCCTGAACATTAATGGAGGACTCTTTGTTGATCATACGTGCCTGTATACATAGGCAATGATTCATATTATTCATTTTGGTCAATTCCGATTCAATATCACTCAAGTTATCTTTATCTTCTTCTGTTTTATTAGCTTTTGTTTGCAGATCAACATATTTAAACATTTCAATCATGAGAGGCCAGTTGGTAGGATTTAACGAACTTTATTTAGCAATCGGCATGCATGGCAAATACTTTGGCGCATGACTCCATTAGCCAGTGGCGCTGCTCTTGAGGGAAGAGGAGGGCATCTGCATAGGCTAGGAGATCCCCCAAAAGGAAGATCTGATTACCGGAGGTTAATTGAGATCTACGGGCACCGGTAGTTGATTGTACTTTTCTGGCCTTCGACCTTTTAGCGACTTACAGCTATTTGCGGCTGGCGCTCCCAACTCGGTCGGGCCTTCGATCTTGGTACATTAGTAATTGATTGTACTTTTCTGGCCTTCGACCTTGGTCGGGCCTTCGATCTTGATCCCCCTACTTGCGTTGCGGCTGGCGCTTCCCAGCTCGGTCGATCTTGGTACATTAATGTTTAGCTTGGCGCTTCCCAGCTTGGCCTACTTGGCTGCCTTGGCGCAACTACCCTGACTTTCTCCGGCTCTCTCTTTCTCTATTCCCCCCCCTGGGGGATCAGGAGTCACGACTCGTTGGTGGCAGACTGGGGAGGTGGGTGGGGCAAAACAACGCTTCGGAGGACGGCTTCAGGGGAGATGGACTGCCGTGAAGCTAGCTGCTGTTATGATCGGCCAGAGAGAGAGAGGTGACGTAGAACCCTTGCTATATATATGAGGATTAACTGACGTCATATCTGACGTCATTACGGACGTCATACTAAGACTTTGACTGACCACGTCATACTAGAACTTGACTGACGTCAGGGGTGATCTGATTAGATTATGCACGAATGGCCTTCTGCTTGAAATATGGTCTAGAGACCTCACTAGCTCTTTATATTTTTCATTTTGTTCTTGTTTCAAGATTTTACATTTATGTTTAAAGAAATTCCTGAGTCGAGATTTCATAGTTTCCCATAAATGGACAGCAGACTCAGACAATACATTCAAGCTCTTTATGATTGCAATTTCTCTCTTCAGATCTGCAATGACATCATTATTATTTAGACAGCTAGTATTTCATTTCCACTAACCTTTCTTCTCGCTCTTGCCGAGACTCAGCAGAGCTTCAACAGCCAGGTGATCGGAATTGACCAATACTTTAGTTTGATAATTCAATGGCGTAATGCCATCCGTAATATATATACGGTCTATTCTTGTCTTGCACATTGTATCAAAACGAGTAAAGTCAACTTTAGTTGGATGCAACATCCTAAATACATCACTCACACCACAGAACTCACTCATATTTTTGAAGTGCCTTTCCTTCCCTGCTAGGCTTATAGGGTCGTAGAGGAATTCGGTCATTACCATCTGTATAAGCATTCATATCACCACAGAGGACTGCATGATAGCCAATAGGGGTGTCACAATATATCGTCCCACGAAATTTCGCGATAGTAAAACGTCACGATATGTATCGTTGAGATGAAATTGAGCTTCTGATCTTGCTGATCTCGTTGAGCTTCTGATCTTGCCCTTGGACTGAGCAGTCGCATCTCCTCCCTCTCCTGCTTCCTGACTCCCCAGCTTGCTCCCTGCAAAAAAACCTTCTGCTCTCCGCTGGCTATTCAAAGAAAATAAACCTGAAGAATTATGGAATTAATAAGCTGGTCTCTCAACGCGATTGATAAGATTATCTCCACAAAGAATGCTGGACCGGGGGAGCCCCAATGCCCGGATGGAACGTTTTCAGCGGGGTACGTTTATGATGGTTGGAAAAAGTGGCAAACTCTTTGCCTTGCCATTTTGACAGTAGAAGATGTTGAAGATGTTTACCAATTCGGGTTCATGATAGCTGGACTTCTGCTTATCGGTGTTGGCATCGTAGCAATCTATCGGAAAATTTGCATGCTGATGGGGAAGAACGAAAGCCCACAGATAGCCTCTCTCATCAACATGGTAAACGAGTTAGCTCGTGTTGGGAATTCTCAGTCTAATGCGGTCATAGAACGCATGAACATTCAGACAAATACGATCACTGAGCGCATATCAAAGATGGAAGCTATGAATGCTGAAGTGGTCAAAAAGCTGGACGAGATCTTGGAGTGGATGCACAACCGGGACTGAAGTGATTTATGTTGCGGAGACGAGCACCGAGGAAAGATTGGGATTATACTTTCACTCGGATTACCAAATTATCCATCATTGTTTTTTTCATTTGGACCCCGAGACTGCCGAAAGGTGCATGACAAATTATCCCCGTTTTGAAGAGCTGGTGGAGACGAGGAGCAAATCCCCCCCCCCCCCCCCCCCAACCACCTCTCACCTACAACAGCTGCAAGATAAGACTTTGGTCGAGGCCGTTCAACAACGAGGAGGCCTCCGTTATCTGGCTGCTTAGGCTACACATCTCACATGGACAATCTAACGGACATTCCTTGCCGACAAGCAAACTGACTCACACACATATCCTCCCCCCATCCCCCCCCCCCCCCCAAGCAGCACAGTCCGGCCTATAGCTCTTGCTAAATCCCTATGCTCACCACCCAACCCCCCCCCCCCCCCCCCCCCCCCCTTCTCACCCCCCCCTCCTTCCCTCGTTCTCAACTGAATGGGGCCATATAGATGGAGGCTGCTATGAGCGATACGCATAGCCCCCAGTCACTGTGGGAACGAGCTTCTCCCACCCGCCCCCCACTGCTAAACCCCCGCAATCCCCCTCCCTCCCCCACCTAGTTTGTTTGCAACGGATGTTAATTCCTTACATGTAACAACAAATGTTATGTATTGTATAATATTCAAGCGTGCCATTATTCCTTTAAATCTAGAAATAATGTAAATAGTCTTAATTCGAGTATTGAATGGTGATTCCCATTTGTGTGTGTTTTTGTCTCTAAATGTTGTACGTTTCAGGACCGCAATGGAAATAAGCCGCAAGGCTTTATTGTGTTTTTATCCTGGGTGAACTGTCTGTTTCCCTGTATCTGTGTTGACTTTCACCAAAATAAATCAATCAATCAATCAATCAAAAAATCTCATATCAGATTTTTTTTTTTTTTTTTTTTTTTTTTTTTTTTTTCAAAAAATAGACTAAGAAACGTCTTTGTTTGTTGAAGTTCAATGTGTGGAAAGTAGTTCAGTTGAACAAGTCTCTGAAGAGACACATGAGAAGTTATACAGGAGAGAAACCATTCAATTGACACAACAGCATGTTTTGTATTTGTGCATTTCAAATAAAATACTACTTTTCCAGTCATATATTGTCATTATTCAAGTTTTAAAAAATATTGTTAAAATCGTATCGTATCGTATCGTTATCGTGAACCCAGTATCGTGATACGTATCGTATCGTGAACTGAGTGTATCGTGACACCCCTAATAGCCAACAAACAAAAGTTCATGTAGTTTCTTAAATATTCTGACTTTCGCTGCTTTGTCAGGAGGTGTATACACATTAATAATTCTCATTCTCGTGTTTGCATAAAAACAGTCAACTAAAAGGATACGCCCTGGAATAATTTCTCTACTTTGAATAATTTCAGCTTTACTTTAAAAAAATATACCTACACCATCGGCTCTATCACCTCCAATAGAGATAACAGAAGTGCCTTTTGACTACATATTCATTACATCAATCACATCTTCCTGTGTCGTCAACCTTAGTTCTTGTGTACATAAAATATCACATTGTGTTTTGAGAAGAGCATTCATTTTTATGTTTCTATTCTCAATTGACTTGATGCCTCTCACATTACAGGTACAAATTGAGATTAGGGACATTTAAATCAAGGAGTTGAACATCTTAGCTACTCAGCTGGTCTTGTGCTTTTTTTCATCCCTTTTCAGAGGTGTTGGGTGCCTTTTTTGTTTTGCACTCACATGTTCTGTAGTTGCAGGCACGACTGCAGCGGGAGGGTCTTCCTCTCTGCTCGAGTCCTGCTCGCTGCTGTCTTGTGAACTTGGTTCTTCACTGGCTGAGTCGAAGTCTCCACCATCTCGATCGCTCTCGTCCTCCGACCCCTCCTCTCCGGTGTCGCCGTTTGAGGGGGGCAGCGTGATGTTATCGGCCCGCATCAGCGTTGTCTCTCTGGCCGCGGCGTCCTCTCTCGCTGTCTCTCCGACGCTCTCTGATGGCCGCTGCTGGGATCCTCCGGGACTGGAGGGCTCTCTCCTGATGGCGTCTCTCACCCGGCTTCGTCCTCTCCCATACACCGCCTGCAGGTTTCTCCTCGCCGTTGGGGCTGGTCTCTCCGCGCTCTGCTCAGTCTCCACTCTCGGCGTGCTCCCGTCCTGCGCGCTCCCGCTCTGTTCTGGCTGCGGGGCGCTCTGCACGAGGGCTGCCGTCTGTGTAGCACCGGCGCTCTCTTGTGCCTGGTTACTTTGTTTGAGAAACTCAAGCAGCTGTTTTCTCTCTTGGTCTTCAGCAACAGATTTTCTTTCAGCTCGTGCTTTGTTGCTGTATGACTGAGGACACTGGAAGTAACTGTGCCCTCCTCCTCCACACAGACTGCACTCAGCAGTGTTTGTACAGTCTTTGGCCTTGTGGCCCAGGTCTCCACACCTCCAGCACTTCACCTGCTGACAGTCTTTGATCTGGTGCTCCGTACTACCACATACGAAGCACCTGGTCACTTGGCCCGGGTAGAAAATGCGGCCGCTGTAGGGGCTGAGCGAGATGGAGCTTGGTATAGTTTTACGTTCATTACCGTCGGTCTTGACTTTGACTTTATACTTCCGGACTCCATACCAAATGCCAAACTGATCTACAGGCTTATACGGCTGCTCGAGAATGTTACAATATCGACATAGGTACAGCTCAACATCATGGTCGGAGACCCTGCCGGTCCAGAACTTAACCACAATGTTCACAATGTCAATGGAAATGGATGAATCAATCTGCCATTTTTTCCACACATCGTCACTGGCCTTTGAGGCGTAATGCTCCAGGAAGCGGCGGAGTACTGACTCCTGAAAGAAACATAGTTCAAACTCACGTCGGTTTGGCAGAGCAATGAATGAGTAAATGTCTTTGGCACTAAGCCAGTTTGACTTGAAAAGCAGTTCCTTCCCCACGTAGTCGCATGAGGGAGGTTCGCCTTCTCCAGTGAACTTCAGCCTTGCCCAGTTCTGGACAAAACGGGAGCCAAAGGACGCCATGTCCTCGGCTTGTTGTTTGTACTCATGCACAATATGCTAGTTTATCTAGAGTCCAAAGCTCAAAAAACTGCTAGTTGTGCTCAGAGGTAAGAGCGGCCGCCCTTTCCCCTACACTCCACCGGTTTTCCCTCGGCCACTCATTTTTCCGTTATGTTCTTGTGATAGTGAATCAACCTTTCCCTGTTCTCTCCATATAAGCTCTCATACTCCCCCTGCTCTCCCTCCCCACCTCCTCCCGTTCCCGAACCCCCCCCCCCCCCACACACACACACACACACACACTTTTCTAAAGCATGGCATCCATTCTATTTTAAAGCATGGCACCCATTCTCTTTCTTTCCCCCTTCCCCTGCTCCTTTCCCCACCTCTCCTCCGTTCTCTCCTCTCCCACATTTCCCATTCTCTCCCCACCTCCTCCCTCTCCCTGCTCTCTTCTCCTCCACATCCCTCTGCTCTCCCTCCCCTCTCCTGCTCTCTCCTCTTTCCCCCCTCCCCTGCTCCTTCCCCACCTCCTATACTCCCCAACAATTCCCATTCCCTCCCCACCCCATCACTCTCTCACATTCCCCCTGCTCTCCCTCCCTTCTCCTGCTCTCTCCTCCGCTCTATCCTATATTTCTATATTTTCTATATTTCTCTATCAATTGTTCAATGTCTTATCATTATTCTGTAATTTGCTACTGTTGTGTCAGCTAGAATTAGCTAGACATATTTTCTGTGAAGCCCTCTGGGACATGCTTGTGAATTAGGGCTATACAAATAAACTTGACTTGACTTGACAAACATGTTAGTATCATCCAGTAGGAGAGCGGCTGGGAGACAACCCACAATGCCTGAGCCTCCATGCACCGAAGGGTCTTTCAATGCTGCGACGTAGCACTGGCTCTATTGCAGCGGATTGGGAGTGATCAACCCTTCCGCGGGCAACGTAGCAGACAGAGTAGGAAGGCTGATCCGTAGCGGCTGCTTCCGGGACGCGGGTCGGGGTCTTAATCGGCCTCGGCCGGGTCTACTGGGCGAGGGTGTATGATGTTGGAAACACCTTGCGACCCCAGTCAACATCACTGATGACGCGTCCCAGCGCATGCTGAAGTATGTATATTTTGAACGTATCACATAAATGAGCCATGGGAAAAGTCTCACATGTCATTACAGAATATGTACAGTTTGTGCAATTAAGGGGGTGTGTGTCCGACCAGGTGGTCAGTAGCACAGGAGCACCACAGGGGACTGTATTCTCACCTTTCCTCTTCACCCTGTACACCTCGGACTTCCAATACGACTCAGAGTCCTGTCATCTCCAGACATTTTGAGATGACTGCAGTTGTGGGGTGTGTCAGTGGTGGAGAGGAGACGGAGTACAGGAACTGGTGGACTGCTTCGTGGCATGGTGTGGAAACAACCACCTTCTCCTAAATGTGTCCAAAACAAGGGAGATGGTTGTGGACTTTAGGAGGACCAGGACTGAGCTGAACCCTGTTTCCATTGGGGGTGAGGAGGTGGAGAGGGTGGACAGCTACAAATACATCGGCGTCCACCTGGACAAAAAACTGGACTGGAAATGCAGCACTGAGGCTGTACATGTCACAAACGACAGGGAACCCAGAAGCAGACACAGACCAGGAAACAGGGTGGATGCTTAACTTAAAGTGTTTTACTTAAGGAAAACTTAAGGCGTGCCTAACAGGCAATACAGTTACACGTTTAGAGAATGTGCAGTCTTGGATCCAGAAGGAGCTGTGGTCTGGTTGTGGTAAGTCCTGGAGGAGCTGTGGTTTGGCTTGTAGCAAATCCAGGTGGTGCTGTGGTTTGGTTCTGGCGAGAGAGACACGCATAAAAAGGAAGTCGAGGCAGAAATTGGCAGATGCTCTAGGCAGGCGTTCGTACTGACCTATGCGGTTTTACAATCAGATATGGAATGGTAGTCCTGCCAAATATTTAAAGACCTCCAGCTGATGAGGACCCAGCTGACGGCAATCCTCCTAATTGGCCACACACCCCTCCTGCTGCAGCACAGCTCCAACCTAATAGACATGCACAGAGAGAGCATTAAGGAGATATGGAAGGCAGGGCTGCCCAGTTGCCATGACAGTACAAGAAGGGCCAGACAGGGTCTGTGGGCGCTGTAGGCTAGAGAAGGCTAAACCTTCCCAAAACAATGCTAGCATTTCTGAATTTATTGCCGGTTATTGTGTAAGTATGATATTGTTTGTGTGATTATTTATCCCTGCCTGCCTCCTGGCATTGCAATGTACAACCAGTTTGCAACATTGGATGATTGAAGGGTGCGACGTGCCTCGTCATATTCACGTAGCCTATCAAATCCTGATCTGCGCGCGCAAAGCATCATTGACAGTGAGCGTCAACACAACATATACCGCCATTACTAGCAAGCACAGAAGCCACAGCCCACAGCAGAGCGCTAGTTGGGAAATTAGGAGTTAACGTTAGCTACGTGTCATCTGTGTGTTTTCAACCCAGTCAACAATGGAAATCGAAAAAAAGGGAGGATTCATTGTTTAAGTGTGATTACAAAGGTGCAGAGAGCCTGATCAGCCAATATTCAAGCCTGCTCTCCATCAGTCCCAAACTTGCACTGATGAGACCATGGTGACATCAAACATCCCAAGCGTATCCATAGAGAGCATCAAAACCAAACTTCTGGACACTATCCAAACGATGTTAAACTTTTCCGTTTGGCTCTCTCATTCCCCGTTAACTTGGCACGGTAACATGTGAGAGATGGTTCTTGCAGCAGACTGTCCACACAGCCTTGTATTAATAACTAAAACGTAATGGTGATCTATAAGAGCTAGTAGTTGGCCTACTATGTGGTTTTGCACACTGTACACGTTTTGTCCACACAGCACATGTGTACTTTGCATTTTTGATATAGGAGTATGTATGTTACTGTAATTTGTTACTGCTGCTGTAACACAATAATTAAATAAAGTTATATATCTATCTACCCAAGCGAAAAAAAAATACATTTTTCTATACTTAAAGTACACTTTTAGCACAAAAAGTATGTTAAAAGTTCATTTGTACTTGTGTTGAAGTATACTAACAGTGCATTATTTTTTCAATACATAATTAGTATAAGGGTTACAAATACAATGAGAGTACATTCAAAGTACATCTTTTTCAAAGCACATTATAAGTTAACATAATTTAATTTGTAATTTAGCACATTTGTTAAAAGTGTACTAAATGTAAAATGTATTTTTAATTATATGAATATATACTTTTCGAAAGTGTATTCAGATCATGTTTTCTTTTAGTTTAACTTAAGTACATTTAATTTAAAATATATTTTTTATTATTATATTTAATGTGCTTTAACAGTATATTCATAGCAAGTTCTCCTCAACATGCACTTATTGTAAAATATACTTTAATATACTTATTAAAAGTATACTTTTCACCTTTTTCTTTTAAATGTGTTCAAGTATAAATTTTTGTAAGTACGTTAATGCCTGTATTGTATTGAAGTTTCACTTAAGTACTACTTCATTAAAGTACATTTTTCATCAGTGCTTTATTAGCATAAGGCTGAACAAGTTTACTGAAACTGCATTAAACTTAAACTATGCTTTAGTATACTTACTTAAGTATACTATTTATGAATGTGCTCCTGGATGTGATTAACATACTTCTTAAAAGTATACTTTTAATATACATGTTGTTAAATGTGTTCAACTATAAATCAATTTCAAACAAAAAAACAACAACAGCAAATTTTTGGATCCTGAACAGTTTATATATGTACATACATTAATCACACAGATTGTTTCTGGACAAGAATAACAGCAATGATTGGGTACATATATATAAAAACAAGTTAAAATGGTTTACAGAGTTGATGTGTATCTGAAATTATTGCATAGCATCAAGCAGGATAACTACACATGTGTTACTTGGTTTGTCATATTTTGAGATTCTCTTTCTGTCTCCCTGTGTCATTGCCCCATATCTCTCCCAACCTCTTTTTGCATACTAACAATTAAACTAATTGGCTTAATCTATCAGGTGCAGACGTCTATCAGTCTGATATAATGATACATGGCCAAAATCAGTTATGTTATTCTCTATGTCCCAGAAGATAAAAGATAAAAACAATAAAATTACTGTTTACTCATAAGCCCCCCTCCCCCCATTTTTATCATCTGATAATTCAATACAGTTATTTTCACAATAAAGTGCGGTTTATCCTTATTTTTCATCTGCACCTTTCTTCTTCCATAAGCAAAAGACCAGACAAGAGCTGACAACGCCAGTGTCATTTGCAACTTTTTATGAGACATATTCTAGGCAATCAGTGCATTTCCAGGAGGACTGAGATACCAGAGAACGACTCTCCCTGTCTGTGTTTCTCTGCAGAGCAAGTGCAATTGTCTGCAGAATGAACGGCTATGTAACAGGAGGGGTAGAGCAAGGCGGTCTACCAGGGTCGCCAAATAAAACAACACATAATTATCTTGTAGTCATAGAAATTGAGAACCATGCAAGTTTTCCTTTTGTATCAAGCAGCATTTTTTTCATATTTGAGTTAATTTGCCTTACTTGACCTTGCACATCCTGCCATGTATTGCGCATGTGCACATTATGATGGCGATGCAGAACTGATATACCGTGCAGTCCTAGTCTCTCTCCACTTCATTTGGTAGAGGAATAACATAAAGTTTCTCCCTGGTCTCAACCATGACACACTTTCTTTTAATGGACTCAGCTTTTACAGCAAACATGTTGTTGCTCTTTGAAACTTCATGAATCCATCGTCATAGGTGTAGTGCTAATGTAACGCGGGGGAACGGCGTTCCCACACTTCTCCAAGGGGTGTTTTGTGCATTATTATTTACGACAGCATGAAGAAGAGTGCTACTGCGATGCGTTATTATGGGACCCACCACGGTTCTTCCCAAGGAAGAAAAACAACAAACACCTGAATAATGTCATGGGCAAACTGGAGGAGTGCAGAAACGCCCGTTGAGCCGTGGGTGGCGGCAGTACAAATCAATTGGCAACTTTGATGATATTTCATCTGCGCATTGAAGCCATGGTCTCCCCCTGTGCGTAATTGGGCAGCGCCAGCTCACCTGATCCAGCCGCTTTGATCTCTGTTACAGCTCCCGATTCGTAGCTACAAGCTGATATGAACTTATATTGCTACAATTAACGCATTAACAGTGTGTAACAGAATACATTCAGTGTGCAACAGAATAGCCTACATTCTGACTGTGTTATGGAACGCATCTACCAGCGCCGACAACGCCAACTGGGCCAATTTAGAGAAAGCGTGTTAAAGCAGAATACGGGACTATCTGGAGAAAACAAAACAAATGAACAATCTGAGCTGGCAATGTTCTTTTGTTGTGGAATGCGCAGTGCATGGAGACTTGCACGGCTGCCTTAATCGAATAGAGGTGAGCATTGCTTCTTTGTGAAGAAGGAATGGAAAATGATCTCAATTTGGCCATACCAGTGATAATTATAATAATTTTGAGCATATTATGCATCATAATGTATTATTTTATTTCATGGCCAGATGTGGCCTTTCTTATCTCATATAGCCTATTGTGCAAGTCGAGCTGTTTATGTGCTTTTGTCCCATGCGTGATGCCCTCACGCTGCCTATGATTTTGACACTGAACATTTGTTTCACAAGCGAAAATATTTTTTTTCGGGGCACCGTTAATGAAATCGCCGGGCTGGGCGCAGTGTTTGTGATGTGGGAGATCCGAGCTGTCAAGAGGCAGAGCTGTCAAAAGGGAATAAAATACTCGCTCCTGGCCAATCCCGGAGCTTGACTGCCACGTAGGCGGGCACAGGGCATGGTTTTGCCGGAACCGCGGTGTGGGTTCCATAATAACGCGTATTTGCGTGCGGGGGGGGGGGGGGGGGTTGTTGGGACCTGTGCGTGTGCCAGGGGAGGGGAGTGTTCCCCATAGTGCGTTCCCCCACTTCTCCAGATAGCACTACACCTCTGTCCATCGTGATGACGTGATGTTTAAAGTACTGTCTCTATGTAGTGGCTTTGTGCTCTTTGGCAACTCTTTGACCAACACACAAGACAGATCTTCATTTTCTGATTTGAAGGCTGCCATTGCTACAATTTTGCACAGAGTTCCATCATCCAGCTCTACAATGGAATTGTTTTTCTTCTCAAGCTTCTTGTTTTCAGATGAGTGGAAAAGGGTGCCATTGTTTATGAAACGGTGGTAAAAGAGACAACTGGATATATTATTATATATCTTGTATTTTCTTTTTAAAGACATGTCTAAGAAAAGAAATGTCTAATGTCAGTCTATCAAGGAGTTGTAGCCTACTATGAGAATGAGCCCGCGATTTCTGCCGCCAGTACTGCTGTATGCGCCAATTTACCAGTACAATGCTGCCTTCATATGCTCCTCGGATGGTCCTCTTTTTTGAACTGGCAAGTCGTTCTTCCGACGTTTGTGTGTTCATTTGATTGTTGTGTCGGAATGATCGGAATGTGTAAACCAAATTAAGACTAACTGATTTTGTAATAACTTTTCCAACTAATCTAGGACACTACATTGACAGCAACTACCTCATTTTCCAGATTAGTCTGACAGCACTTGAATGCAACACAAGTTTGGGCGCTGTGAGTCATGGGGTTGCCAGATCTGCTGTTACTCAGCAAAATGAATCTGAAATAGCCTACAGACAGATTAATGAGTAGAAGCAGATTGAGGGGAAGGAGAACATCTAACAAATAAATGTGCATATTTCAGATCTTTATATTATGATTATCGTGCTTTGTAGGTGACAGTTTGTGTAGAATGCCATGCTTTCTGATGCATTGCTTTGCAGGACCTGGCAACCTTATGACGTTAGCCTGGTGTGTTCAGATTCAAAACAGAGACATCCTAGCCGTGGGGTGGCGTGGCTTGTTGAGTAGGGTAAACCAGCTAGTTTTACAATGTCACGATTCAGCTTTGCACTTTATTATTTTCAGAACAAGTCAGTCAGTGTGGATAGCACAGACATTAGAGCTGCTTACAAACACGCGGCTCAAAAACAGATCACCCAGATTTCGACAGTGATGAAGGCTGGATCGAAGTGGAATATACCAATAGGAGAGGCCCACGGACGGTACTGCCTGCAAAGATCATTCTTTTGGGAAGTAAGTCGTGGTTAATTTTTTTTGCACAGTGTGTTTGTAATCTTATGTGTAACGGAGATTGCTTCTCCTGATCAAAATAGCAATGCTAATGCTAGCGTTTACGTCCATTTTTGTAACCGTAATGTTGCATTAGCTAGCCAGTTAGCTAACATTAGCCACCCTTAAGCTAGCACCACATGTAAGAACTGAGTAGCTAGCTATCCAGCCGCACCATCCCAAATCTATATTGCAACTTTCATGAACAAATGATACGGTAACTACCAGGCCTTGTGTAACATTAAGCTAGGTTAGCAGCACCACGTGTAAGAAACCCCATTCTTTTTTGGCTTTTCTGTGATGTTGACTTTGTTTGGACAAGCTAGCTATCAGAATAACTATTGGCCCTCCAGGGGAAATGGAGTCATGCAACAGTTGCTCGCAATCAGATGTGGAAAAATATAAACCTTAAACATTATAAGAGGCATAGAACCAAATGTACCATACACAATACAGACATGTCATCCCAAATCAAGTATCACGACTTTCACAAACAAATGATACTACTAGGCCATGTGTAACGTCACTGTCTAAACTAAGGTAGCAAGTTGAATAATATTAGTGAACTTGATATGAGGTGATGGTTTAGGGCGGCTATGTGATACATTTGCAAGTTCAGAGGGACAGTGAACTTCCAATTGCAGCGTGGGTTTCAGTTGCCATTCTGTGGTTTTTATGCCTTGAACTACACTCAGAGTTGCCATAATTTGTTGTTTAGGAAGGTATTTATCTCTAGCTTCAAGTTATTCAGTATTGATTGTGTGTGTGGGGGGTGTTCATGTCAGCTAGTGTGAGGTCCATGGAAACCGCACACCTGCTGGATTGGAAAATTGCATGTCTGTGTGAAAATATTCAGAAAAAGTAGCTGCACAACTCCAAGAGTATGTTTTCCAATAACAGGAACGTCCCTCACCTCTCTCTCTACATCTAGTGACACATTAGCCTACCTGATGAATCTGCAAGCTCATGTTTTATTTGCTCTGGCAGATAAGGTAGACTGTCTTGTGTCATGCAATATGTGTTGGTATTATTATAAGTGTGTTTCAATCATGAGAGACCAGAGGGTAGAATTCAACAAGCGAGCTATCACGAATGGCACGGCGATTAGATCTATGGCATGAAATGACATGGCAACTAATTATATGGCATGGCAGCATGGCAACTAGTTCTTTGGCGTAATGACTCCGTGGTAAGATGCCTCTCTTCTTGTGGTGAGAGAGGAGGGCATCTGCTCGGACTAGGATAGAGAACCCCCTCCCCGTAGGGGATTCTTCAGGAGTCAAGACATTGGTGGTGGGTGGGGCGAAACACAGCTTCAGAGGATGGGATGCGATCAGCCCATGTACAGCGACCATGGAGGAAAAGGATCAGGGAAAGAGGACGATGACGCGCTGAGCATGACTATAAGTACTGCCACGTCATAGGCTCGGCATTGACGTCATTACCGACGTCATATTGGCAAGTTGAGGGGCTGATTGGCTGTTGAGGATGGGGTGATGAGTCACACGTCACAGCGGACATCACACTAGGATTAAGCTTGACGTCACACTAGGATTACGCTTGAGGCTGGGAGCTGAAGCCTATTGTGATGTGAGGTAGCGTGTCTGGTCTTCATCTTGAAACTAGGTCGAGACCAACATTTGTATGCGTGTTTTTTCCCCCCAGATAATTTCAAAGAGATGGTCGACAAGAAAAAGCTCTTTGAAAAACAACAAAACATTTGGGTGGATTGGAAAAGATCGGACATGAAGAAAAAGCCGAAGGTGACTGCCTCCCAACCTCAAGGAAGCCCAGAGGTTTGTAGCTGCATGAAACGCTAGAAAAAAAGTTACAATAATGCAGATTACTTATTTAATGTCGAAATGGTTTTAGTCAATTGGTCTTCATGTGCAAAATTTAACTGGTTGTTCCCTTAATTGAGTGGTTCTCAAACTTCTTCATGTCAGTCAAGGACCCCTAAACCGACACAAATTAGACCACCAACACCCATTTGATAAGATTTTTGTTTTTAGATGTTTTAGTACAGAAAGTGTATGAAACCCATTTCCAAAGTAGTCCTACATTCGGTCATTGTGTTACTTATGGATGGAATTATAGTGAAAATAAAGATCCTTAGTGTGAGCCTGAGCGATCAAAAATGTCAGAGAAAAATGTCGAAAGAGGCTGTCATCTAAAAACAAAAAGATATCGATCTTATACCTTAAATTTAAAATGAAAAAAATATATATATATTTTTTTTACATATTTCATATGGCTGTACTTACCTTTATGATTTATCCAGAAGGCACTACACTACGTAAGGTTGGTGTGATTGACAACTCCCACAGTGTGTATAGATTGGGATTGGAACATTCTTTACATTATTCTCATTGCTTAAATATTGGATTGTAGAAAAATTAGACAACCCTGTTAGAAATGTGTGATTGGGACATTTTCCTTCACTCCTGCCTTTACTAAAAACAAAAAATTTCTGTAGCCATCCTCATCAGCTGTGAAAGATGCTGCAAGAGATGCCGTCGTCAAACAACTGAAGGACGACCTCCAGAATCGACCTCAACGTTTTTCTTCACTGGTCGATGATGACGACACGCAGATAGACTTGTTTGAGGGTTATGCTGGTTACAAAACCGTAAGTCTTCAACCTAAGCTGTTGCACAAAGTGTTTGTTTCACTTCTTTCCAAAATACATATCCCACAACTGACAGGAGATTATCAAATACAAAGAACTGAATATTACAACATTTGGAATTTAAAACTTTTATTGTTGTAACTGTTTTAAAGTCCAACTAAAGACGAATAATCAAATTTTATAGTACACAATTCATGGCACATTTTTTTCCAATTATTGTCGAAAGGAAGAACTATAACACCAATATAGTTCAAATTTGTTCAGGCCAGAACTACAGGTGCAGAACTACCTAAAGAGCGTCCAGCTGAGGCAGCATCCGACACCGATAGTGGCAGTGACTACACTGAACAACTACACTTGCACAAACAGGTATCTTTTACAAATTTATATGGCTGTATTTGATATTGTCTAATTATATAGTTAAAGGCATATGCCACCTTTTCGGGAGTCTCACTCATTTTCCATAACCCCCATACATAACCAAGATACACACTGCCTTTACCGTCAGTCTCCGCGCAGTATACAGTGAGCTACAGTCGTCAAGTTAGTTAATATCACCATATAATGGAAGCTAATGGTCCAGCCGTTCTAAATCGCCAAAAACACATCTAACAGCACCAAAATACATGTTGTGCTTTGGGAACTACTCACCACGAGATGAGATATTAATCCATAGTTATGTGAAACGTCATTTTCGGAGTAGATCCCCACACCGAGTTACTTCCTTGTTTGCCTGTAAACAGTGCTTCCGCTGTACACAGCGCAGCCATTACTTTACTTGAAATGAAAAAAGAACATCTATTCATTATTATAGTAGGCTAGTTATTTATAATTCAGTTAAATATGAAAACTGTAAATAAACATTGCTGATGTTTACCGTAAATTCCGGACTATAAGCCGCGGCTTTTTCCCCGTTTTTTGGGCTTTTTTGGCCCCTGCGGCTTATAGTCCGGTGCGGCTTATCTATGGATTTTTTCAAAAAAAAAAAAAAAAAATCTCTCTTTTTTAGCACTCTTTCTAACTATAAATCCACTTCTGTTTTAATTTCCTCTCTTGCCCTCTTTTCACCACACCGCGGACACTGTGTGCACTGTAAAAAAAAACACAGGTGGTGTTGTGTTATGTTGTTTTGTTGAAATGTTAATAAATGGGAGCTTCCTCAAACAGCCATCTCTTTCCCGACAATCCCCTCTGTGCATGAACCCTTACATATGGTAATTAAACATTAAAACACAATAAAAAAATATAAAAAATACCATTAAAACACCCGCGGCTTATAGTCCGGTGCGGCTTATATATGTAACAAACAGGCAATTTTGCAGGTGCGGCTTATAGTGCGGAATTTACGGTATTTTGATTTAACAGTCAGTCGTTGACTACATACAGACATTGTACTATTAGGCTACTTCATTCATTGAAGTACGCTAAGTTCAATGGCACTGAATCATAACGCAAGCTACGTTACAATGTTCCGGACCTTTGCTTAAGGACATTTTCTCTAACTGGACCTCTTGGAATTTTAATTGACTACCCCTGCCCTAGGCCTAGGGTGTGCTTTCCCATTATTGGCACTTCAGTGAAGCGTACAGACTTCAAGACAAGTGCCTACGTCCTGCCGCATCACTGTTGTGCCAATAATCAAGGTAAAGCACACCTTCTCATTTAATATAAAGATTTAAGAATATTATTTATTTAAATAGAAATTGTAATGTATTATTTGAGGAAGATGAGTGATCCATTCTTGTTTCCCAGGTCATTACATCATACATCATACATCATACATCATTTTTTTTTTTTTTTTTTTTTTTTTTAATCATTTCTCTCAGACTACGGTATATAGGCCCACTAACTGGAAGACATGTTCCAATGTTAACAATGTTAACGTTCAACATTCACTCCAAAAACAGTTATTGTCATGCACAGGTATGTACATTATGACAGTATAACGATCTGAACTATATTTGATTTTGATTTTATATGTTCCTGCAGGGCATCCAAGTTCACTCATTTTATGAAAAAAGAAAGGTGAGTTTTTGTTTATTATGAGGATCCCCACTAGCTGACTAAAGCCTTTTCTAAACATTAACTGTGGATCATAGCCATAGAATCAGGTCCAACTATCCCCCGCAGGTACCCTGCTAGACATGACTCAATAAACTACCTTATCACTTTCTAAACATGAGGGAGAAGCTCCGGCGTGGTTTGGTTTGTTAAGTATAACGGAAAGAGGAGATCCTTGCAAGCTCTTCCGACTCAGACTCCGGTGTGGTGATGGAGTTGAGGAAATCAATTTCAGCCAGCTGAAAATGCATAATGTACATACCTGTGCACGATAATACCTCTTCTTGCTGTTTTAACATGTCTTGATAAATTGAACATGTCTATGGAGTGGTGATGCCAAACATGTAAAAAACTCCATCTGAAGTGTATCGCATCCATTAGTTTACAAGTGATTGTTTCTTTATTTTTCTTAACTGTTTTCAGAGCTTCCTGGTTTGGTGAAGGAGCTGAAAGCTGTAAAAGATGAGCTAAAGGAGGCCTTAGCAGGATTTCAAGGCTACAGACGTCCCATTGCAGTTGGGCTTCAAGAGCCAGCTGACATACCTCTACCTGCATCAGCAGAAATGGTATAGTGCAGTTCCTTTATGTATAATTATTTAGTGTGAACATCTGTATGCCTCCTGGACAAAGTAAAGGCTTTGAGACTTAAATTTATTGTAGTGATTTTGGAGATGCTCTCAGGCAGTGTTCCTACGAGGAAAAGGAATGGAAATAGTATGAACAAATATTTGTGTTTCCTATTCATAGCTTTCAAGGGGCGTTACGTGCTGCCGGGAACGCCCACCTGGCGGTCAAAAAAAAAACTTGCCAGCCGTGTCGACTAGTTTCTCACGCTGAGTTTGTTCAGCCAAAGTGCCGGATAGCCTACCTGTTGTGCTATCGGTTGCACTAAACCGACGAGGAGACACGCCTGGCTTGTGCTTTCACAGAATCCCGTCGGAGAAAGAAAGGAGGTTGTGGATTTGTGCGAGTGGTTCAGTCGCTGGGCAGGGGAAATGCAAATAGCTTTTTTTTCTACCATGAAAGTACACACGTCTTTGCTCTTTGCGGCCAACATTTCATCAAAGGTAAGCTCAAGTAACGTTAACGGGGTATTAATCATTATTGTAACGTTACTTGAGCTTACCTTTGATGAAGTGTTGGCCGCAAAGAGCAAAGACGTGTGTACTTTGATGGTAGAAAAAAAAGCTATTTGCATTTCCCCTGCCCAGCGACTGAACCACTCGCACAAATCCACAACCTCCTCCTTTCTTTCTCCGACGGGATTCTGTGAAAGCACAAGCCAGGCGTGTCTCCTCGTCGGTTTAGTGCAACCGATAGCACAACAGGTAGGTAGGCTATCCGGCACTTTGGCTGAACAAACTCAGCGTGAGAAACGTCGACACGGCTGGCAAGTTTTTTTTTTGACCGCCAGGTGGGCGTTCCCGGCAGCACGTAACGCCCCTTGAAAGCTATGAATAGTCCCTATTGTTTTTCTCACCCAAAATATAAAATTCTGAAAAAAAAAATCATAAGCAGTTTTTAATGCCGTTTGGAGCAGGCAGTCCAAATGTTCACCACTGTGTGAGAGAGCATGGGCCAGAGCGAGCTTGAGGTCATTGAAGTGTGGACTGAACGGCCACATACATAGTCAGAATGTAACTAACATGTAAACAGTTGGGTTTTAAAACCATTTATTTAAATAATAAACATCTAGCTATTTTTATACGCGAATCTAAAATCTGCTCTGAAAAGTCTACAGATAAGTCTGAAAATTTGAGTCTGGAAAACTATGGATTTTTATATTTGAAAATGTGTAGGAACCCTGCTGAGGGGTCCCAATGTTGGATGAAAGATTCAACTGTAGATGCCATATTGAAATAGATTAGTCTGGGCACTATGGCCTACGACGGGTGGCCAATAATTTTTTTCCAGAGGTCCATACTGACTTACATAAAGAAAGTGAAGGGTCACACATTGGTCATCATACCTGCTAAAACTCCTGATTTTTGTGTGAGTCTCCCTATTTTTAATCTCTCCCCAGACTCAAATATTATGTTGAATCGCTGCGCTCTGCATACTACATAAATGAGTCTGTGCCACTTCACAGCCACTTCTGGGGTTTGAGGGCGGGTCTAGGGGGGTTGACACTGAATGAGTGACAGGTCGTAGTGGTTGAGAGAGCGGTTCTAAAAATGGGCTGGGCCTTCCCTGTCATCTGATCGCAAAGTTGTTACTGATTGGGGAAGACTGAATCCACCACTGGCCAAGTGAACGGTTCACTTCCAACCCCAGCTGGCTGAGGGAAAGTGTCCCAGACCCAGAGAGAGCTCTGCATCATGCAGTAACGTAGTGTATCAGCGTAAGAACTCTAATGTGTCTGGCGTTGAGACTACTCTATTTTTAACCCTCTCTCCCACTGTGATTGGCCCTTTCTCCTGTTAATCCCCCGAGCAAGTTTGGTCTCACCCCGGCACCAAACCACCACACACGTGAAACTACACAGAAGAAAGAGAAAATTAGTGCAGATGGGCTGTATTTGGCCCATGTGTGACCTAAGACTACTCGAGTAGTCTTAGAGTAGTCTTAGACCATCTGATGTAGACTGAATACTTTTCTCAGATGGTCAAATAATGTTTGATAATGAAATATGAGTAATATTAACTAACTTAACTCTATTTTGTCTGCAGATTTGTCTCCCAAATTCAGATGTGCATGTCCCCAAGTACAAGTTTGACCGTCTCAACAAGTCAAAAGTGAGCTTGTTTACTCAAGAGCTGTGCCAGTTGGTGTTTGGGAGAGAGGTGCTCAGAACGTCCAATCTGACCGGCAAAAGCCCTGAGGGAAAGGAAACAAAGCGCCAACTGGACCCTGTTGTACTCGATGCTGTAATAGGTACGTGTACAGAACCCAATCCAAAAAATGTCCTATCATATGGGGGCCGTGGGACAAAATCCTATCAAATGGGGCTCCATGGTTTAATTTTAGTCAGTTTAGGGGTCCTTCGTGTGAAAAACTTTGAGAATCACTACACTAGGGTATCGGCCCCTTTGAGGCGGAAACCCTGTGCTCACCGCACATAGCTCGGCCGCTGCACAGCCTCGCCCGCAGCTTGGTTGCTGTGTGGCCTTGCCTGCTCCATTGGCATGCGCAGCACACAGTTTCTCAACCTCGCATCAGTGATGACATCACAATGCCTATGACAACACTGATGATTTCATAGACATTGTGACATCACCTGTGGGACAAACATTTAAACATCAGTATATAAATGGGATATATCTCGGTCCCACTGTGATGTCATAAATACTACTGTGATGTCATAAATCACACTGACATCAGTGATGTCATAAATCCCAGTGATGTCATAAATCCCACTGACATCATCAGTGATGCTGGTCTCATTGGCCACGCAGCAGCCGAGCTGCGGTCAAGGCCAAGAATGTGAGCTGCAGGGCCAGCTACGCGGGCGAGCCTAGGAATCGATCCCTACTATGTTAAATTACACTTGATCTTAGATTTGTGTCAAATGGCCAAAACTTTTCACAATTGGATCTATCCTCCAGTTTTTTAAGTTTATTAATTATTTGGTTTTGCGTTTGAGTGAACCCAGCCTTGGCCATCTCTTCCACAAATTCGGCATACAACTTGCTCTTTCTTGTACTGCTTTCTAGCTTTTCTTGAAATTCTGTAGATGCCCAAATCGCCAGTAAACATTTGGTTTCCTCAGCAGACCACTGCAAATTATTTGTCTCCGTGTTGTCGCTGCCTTCTCCTTCCTGCTCGCCTTCACAGCCTAGAATAAGACACGCCCACTGATGATGTCACGGTTCGCAAGAAACTGGAACCGGCACGGAGCCCTGCCGGTGTGAAAGCCCTATCAGATGGTCACTGACTTAAGCCTACAAGGTCGTTACTTACTCATTCATTTCATTTCTTGCAGAAACTGTGAGGGGGCTATTCTCTACGGCAAGTGTGTCGGAGATTCGAGCTGCCATCCGAAGGAAGTGCAACAATGAGGACCACTACAGCAAGTCCAAAACTCCAAAGCAGTAAAACCTCATGCATGTCCTTGTTCATGTGTTTGAGCTCTGTAGGCACTTTAGTAGAGTGTGTCTCTACTTCAATTTTTGCACATTTGTTAATGAGAAAAAAAGCTTTGTTTATTTGGTTCCTGTGTCTCAGTTGTCAAGCACTGTAGTTGATTGTGTCTAATCCCCCTTTTTGCACTTTTGTGAGTTTTGTTGTTTTGAAAAGCTGCTCAAGGCTTCTCATTGTTTTAATAAGTGTTCAGGAGTTTATTTTACATTGTTGTGCTCAGGACTTAATTTTATGTTAAGTGCTCAGGAGTACGTTTTTTTGTTTCGAAAAGTGCTCAGGACTTAATTTTATGTATCGAAAAGTGCTCAGGAGTAAGTTTTTTGTTTCGAAAAGTGCTCAGGACTTAATTTTATGTATCAAAGTGCTCAGGACTTAATTTTATGTATCGAAAAGTGCTCAGGAGTAAGTTTTTTGTTTCGAAAAGTGCTCAGGACTTAATTTTATGTATCAAAGTGCTCAGGAGTAAGTTTTTTGTTTCGAAAAGTGCTCAGGACTTAATTTTATGTATCAAAGTGCTCAGGAGTAAGTTTTTTGTTTCGAAAAGTGCTCAGGACTTAATTTTATGTATCAAAGTGCTCAGGAGTAAGTTTTATGTATCAAAGTGCTCAGGACTTAATTTTATGTATCGAAAAGTGCTCAGGAGTAAGTTTTTTGTTTCGAAAAGTGCTCAGGACTTAATTTTATGTATCAAAGTGCTCAGGAGTAAGTTTTTTGTTTCGAAAAGTGCTCAGGACTTAATTTTATGTATCAAAGTGCTCAGGAGTAAGTTTTATGTATCAAAGTGCTCAGGACTTAATTTTATGTATCGAAAAGTGCTCAGGAGTAAGTTTTATGTATCGAAATGTGCTCAGGACTTCTCAGTGTTTTAGCTGCTCAGGACTTCCTTTTGTTATAAATGTTCAGGAGTATTCCTTTGACATTGTTGGCTCAGAACTTTATATTTCCATTGTTTAATGTGAAAATAAATTACCCACATGGTCAAAGAGAGAAGGTGTACATAAGTTCCTGCCACACTCGACCGCACAAAACATCTGTTGTCATTAACCAATGCTGCAGTCAGACTATTATTCCCATTCAGTTTATGTTGAATAGCTGCATTGAATGGGTAAATAAGTGGTTTGTTGATTTAATTCTATGTTGCCTACTTTGTGTAGATGTTAAAATTGTTTTAAAATCATATTACTACTATAGTGACATTGCTAAATTCACTGACAGTATATTTTAAGTAAATTTGTTTTTGGGATATATTGGTAATGCACTATAAATCCAATGTCGGTATAAGCAGCTTTCAGTATATTATGTTTCAGTATATTAGGTACTAATGTACTTTTAGTACTATAATAGTATACTACTAATAATATACTGTAGGGTAGTATATATTTTTTAAATTAACAGTATACTTTTAGTATACTTTGTTTTGTATTCTAAGTACATTGTTAATATATTGATAGTATATTTTAAGCAGCCAACAATATACTTCAAGTTAATTTGTTTTGTATTCTGAGTACATTGTTAATACATTGATAGTATATTGTAAGTGTAATTGTTGTATACTCAAAACATATTGGTAGTACACTATAACTTCAATGTTAGTATACTTTTTCCACATTAGCACAAGTGTACTTCAGATACTTTAAGTATATTTTAAAACAAATTGTACTTTTTTGGGGGGGGAAAGTACATCGAAGTACATAAAAAATATATTTAAGATATGTTTTAGCATATATTTTGTGCAACTTCAAGTACACTAAGTACAACTTAAGTGGTTCCAATTTAACACAACTTTATTTAAATATGTTAAAAGTACAAATAAGTATATTAAATATACTTTTGTAAAATATAATTAAGTATATTTTTTTTCCGCTTGGGTATCTATCTATCTATCCGTATTTTTTCACACCAAATCCAACGCTGCCACCCGTGAGTCTCTACTGACCAAACACTCTATTTCAGTAATTGCTGTCAGAATATAGAGCCATTTAACACTTATTTTTACACAAAAACATAGATGAATGCAGCTTTAATTGTTGTTACATTCAGAAAATCTATTAATCACAAAATAAAACATTAAATAAAATTTGTATTGGTTTATGTTTATTACTTATTTGTGTAGATTATTCATATTGAAATGAGACTACGGTTTCATCTTCATTCTTTGATCTAATTCTCTAATGAGATGATTTTTGTCTGCAGCTTTCTAGGGATGGGGGGGAGTACTCGGGTACTCGAGTAATCATTTGTAACGTCAGTACTCGAGTAGCGTTTCAGCTGTCCGGGTACTCGCCCCACCCCCCGCCCCTTTAAAAATGGTAGCTCTGCACACGACACCACACGTGAATCTGGTGATACAGACAGAGACAACATGCCGCCGCATAAGAGCAATGTTTGGGAGTATTTAGACAGAAGGGATGACACGACTGTGCAGTGCAGGTTATGTAATGCTAAACTTCACAGACATACCAGTTCGATGCTTAACCACATGCGTGTAAAGCAGAAGGAAAACATCAACCTAACAGGGGCAGATGAAAAGCAGTCTTGCATTACCTCATTTGCTAGCAGCAACAAACGTCGTTGTGATGCAGATGTCAGGGCAGAGAAGATTTCCCAGCTCGTGACGAAAATGGTGGCTGGAGATGTGCTCCCATAAGCTGTGTGGAGGGGGGAGGCTTCCGTGACTTAATGGTGTTTGTGGAGCCAGAGTACAAGCCGCCATCACGGAGAACAACAGCTACAGGGTGGAGAAGGTGTATAACAGTTAGTAGATGGACAAGCCCGTCTTTTATTGTCACATGAACACACCCAACACATGCATGCGGCCACAAACACACTCATGCTGACGGTGGCCGGTGAAATTTGTCCTCTGCCTTTAACCCATCCAGGCTTGTCCTTTCCTCCGGGGGGCAGGCCAGGAGCAGTGGTCGCTTTTTCTTTCCAGCGCCCGGGGACCAACTTCGGATGTTGTCGTCACTGGTCGGATGACGATGCCGATCTTCTGCATGTTTTTAGTGGGGGGGTCATGTACGGAGGAACCCCCTGGAGAGCAGGGGGAGAACATGCAAACTCCACACAGGAAGGCCCTTTCGACGAGATAGCCCACCTGGGCAGTAGGCACTGAAGATATGGGGGGGAACACAACCCCAGCGCCCACAGCGTCCCAGGCGAGAATCAAACTCAGGACCTTCTTGCTGTGAGGCGACAGCGCTACCGACTGCGCACGGTGGCCCCTATGAGGGCAGTGCAGCGAAACTGAGGGCTGATATGGAAAGTGTCAATGCAGTGGCCATAACAACAGATTTGTGGACAGCTCTTATGACCGAGTCATAATGTAACTGTGACTTGCCACTTTATCCAGGAGGACTGGGAGTTGAAGACGGTTGGCTGTCCTACAGACACGCAGTTCTGATGAACGCCACACCGCAGCTAACATAGCGGACCACCTCAAAGCAGCCGCTGAGGAGTGGGGCGTCTTTAACAAAGTTAATGCGTGGGTCCATGATAACGCCAGCAATGTGGTGTTAGCAAACCAGCGGCTCCTTGATTGGGAATCGGTTGCATGCTTTGCACACACTCTCCAGCTGGTGATCAATGATGGCTTCAAAACAGCAAGTGTGAGTCATTTGATTGGCGCATGTAGCAGACTCACGGTGGAGCCACACTTGCGCAACTTTTGACGCAGGCTATCACTGCTGCCCATTTGCTTTCTATTGAACACGCTGCTCATCGCCTTGCAAAGCATGCTGGGATACCTGGCTACACGATCCAATGCAAAGTGAACGGGCAGCAGCGACAGCCTGCGTCAAACGTTGCACAAGTGTGGCTCCACCATCACACTTTCACCACAGTACAGTAGCAACCGCTGCTCTGAAGAGGAAGCAGGAAGACCAGAAATTGCCGAACCACAAACTGACCCAATACTGCCGCACGCGGGGGAACTCCGTTTGTGAAATGCTTGATCGGCTTCATGAGCAACGATGGGCGTCAGCGGCCCTCTCAGACAGGAATGTTACCAGGTTCACTGATGCCAGAACCCTTGAAATGACAGACGACAACTGGCAGACACTTGAGGATATCCTGCCTGCTCTTCACTCTTTAAAGTGCGCGACTACAGCCTTGTGCAGCGAGTCCCACGTGTGTCTCTCTCTGGTTCATCCAGTAACCTCCAGCCTGCTCTCTCGACACCTGAAGCCATACGATGGAGAGTCAGCGAATGTGACAGAATTCAAGACCACAGTGGCCAACTCCCTGAGGAAGCCTATTCGTGTGGGCGTCAGAGAGAGACTGGGTGATCTTTACGCCAGTTTGCCAGCCATTGATGTCTCCCTGGCCACAGAGGAACACCGCCCATCCTCCAAAAGCACAAGTGTCACAGCACGTGACACATTGTTAGGAGAGGATTACTGCAGTCCTGAGCCTGAAGTCAACGAGTTGGATCACTACTTCAAGGAGCCCTGCATTCCACCCCACCAAAAACCCCTGCCACGAGAGCAGGTACATTATTATTATTATTATTTTTGGAGTTGGTATCATGTTGCATTATTAAACAAAGGCATTAAATAAAAAATATTTAAATCTTTACAGGTACAGGAAACGATGTGTCCTTGCGAAGCAGTACCTATGTATCCCAGTTACATCAGTTCCAGCCGAGAGACTCTTCTCTGCAGCGGGACTCATTTTAAATCGCCTCCACACTCGCCTCTCCCCCGAGCATGTGGATATGCTTTATTTTATTTTATTACAAGAACAAATGAATATAAAATGTTTATATGGAGGTCAGGTATTAAATGTTGCTAGTTGCTAGTTATTTAGCCTATTTTATTGTTTTAACTTGACAATGTAATATTCACAGCTCATTTTACAGTTGATTTATTGACATCGACCTATAGAGGTTTTGTGTCGTTTGAACTTGTTTCCCAGATAAAGTGCAGTTTACACTGTTTTATAGTTTTGTTTTGTTTTGCTTGCGTGTGCATTTGAATACTGTTTTATTTCTTGAATGCATGTTAAGATGTTGTGTAGCTATAATAGGCTATTTGACTGACAGTTAAGAGCAATGCAGACATCCATTATATTAACGTTGGTACTGTAGGCAGAGCAATCCAATGTTACCAGATTGGTTGTCAAATTGGAATTGGTTGTAAAATAAATCAATTTGAAATTGCAGTTTGTTTTCCATTCATGGCCAATTTACATCGATGTGAAAGCATTAGATAGTAACGTTAGCAGTTTGTTTCTACTACATGGTAGCATAGCCAAACTTTGGTTCCGCTTATGTGTTTCACTCCGACGTACCATTGACTGACGGACCCCCGAAAGTAAGTGCTCCGAAGTGTTCCATGGATGCAGTATGGATTATAGCGGACATGTATTTGAAATAGGCCTTCACTTTTTCCACAATTGTCTACTCGAACAAAGCGTTAACCATCCAACCACTGGGGTTTACTGAGGTAGGCTAACAGCTGCTGAGCTAATGTCAGATCGCTATCATGGTCCGTCCATTTATTTCCTCACAATAAGTGCTTTAGGCCACGCTTTTTCCATGGCAAAACGCTAACATTGTGTGAACAGCCCAAACACAGAAGATTACCCCTGCTCTGTCATTATTATCATTGTAATAGATATTCTTACAGGCATATGGCTAATGCGAAATTAACTGCAAACTTGGGTTCTGCTTGTGTTGTGTTTCCACATGGACAACCCCCCCACCCGGCGAGTACCCGATTACTCCATAATGGAAGGAGAGTACTCGAGTATTTAAATTACTTAAAATGCCCATCCCTACAGCTTTCCCTCAATGTCAAACATCATTTTGGTTCAACAATAAGTTCCCATACCGGGAGTCGAACCCAGGCCGCCTGGGTGAAAACCAGGAATCCTGACCGCTAGACCATATGGGACAGCGACCAGAAACTTCACCAGTTCAAAGGAGTCACCACCTTGACATGCAGCCAGATCATCATATTAGCAGTAATCAATTTAGAACAAACCGACCAACACAAACCGACCAACACCAATCAGGTTGAAGATTGTGCTGGATTGTTTTATTCTACCAATCCGATCGTCTGCCATAAACCAAATAATGTTGCAGACTTTCTGGTATCCTGGACTCAACTTCCCATAATCCATCACACCCTCACCTCTCCCCCGTCCACCTCCTTGCACAGCTGCCCACAATCACCTTAATTACCTCACTCTACACACTGCATTTAACAACCCTCTCATAGAGAGCCGCAGGGATGACGTATTTTTGTAGTCGGAACGCGGAAGGCCTGGACTTCATGGTTCTTCACTGTTTCTGCCTATGGTATTTTTGAATGGGTTTTTGGCGCAATGCTTCAAATAAGGTCTCTAAGCAACGCAATCTTAATCAAACGCGAACCATGTGTTCAGCGGGATAATCTTCACACATGAGGACCACTTTCATGAGTTTTGAAGCGTAAATGCGAGCCCTAGAATTAAAAAGGCTGTGCTAAGCTAATCCAGAACTACACACAGTGTCGCATAGGCTTCCACATCCAGAGGAGGTGCTGTGCACCGATTACCCTGGGCTGAACCAGGTGAGGGAAAGAGGATTTCCGTGTCCGTCCTTTGAAGTGATGACGTTATTGACGTATAATCATAGGTGTAGTTCCGGTAGAATGCGGGGGAACGCCGTTCCCATACTTCTCCAAGCGGTGTTTTGTGTGTGTCAACGTGTGTGCATGTGGAGCCAATAAAACGGGTGAATCTGGACAAAGTTTTCGTTCGTCTATATTTAAGATGGGCTGAATGATTCACACGGCATCAACTCGTGGCTTGAAGGAAGAAGGAAACATTCCACCTTAACTAATATTTAAGGGGGGCTGAATGATTGATGGTATCAACTCGTGGCTTGAAGGAAGAAGGAAACATTCCACCTTAACTAGCTAGTGGCACACGCGCGGTGATGACGTAGCACTGAGAGGACGTGCAGCACCTGGCTCCCGCTCCAAACATTTCTAAAACAAACCTGTCTACCTATTTCTATAATATTTGGCGATTGTTTTCCGGCGAAAGATAAAGAAACATGCCGGACCCCGACAAAGGTAAAGCCGCGAGATTCACCAGAACGACCCTTCAAACTGCGAGCACCGAATCCCAACCCGGTGTAGCTAACGCAGCTAACTTAGCTTCTGTGCTACCGGAGCTCATTGAAGATATTACCAACAAAGTCGCGGCGGTACTTGATGAGAAACTGTCTAAATTCTCTGAGACACTAGACTCTATCACTGCACGGCTAGAAAGAGATTGGCACTCGAATGGAAGAAGTGGAATCTCGCATTTCTAATGCCGAGGACGATATCTCCACCATGAAATCTCAGCTAGCCCGGGCAGAGAAGACCATTACCATGCTAACCCATAAGATGGAGGACCAAGAGAATCGTAACCGACGCGATAACATCAGGATCTTCGGACTACAAGAGGGGATTGAAGGACGAGATCCCCTCGTTTTCTTTGAAACATGGCTACCTTCTGTGCTGGGCCTGGAAACCAAGAGGGGCGTCATCAAGCTGGACAGGGCTCATCGTGCGCTCGGTCGGCCACAGCCAGGTAACGCTAACCAAGGCAAGCCTCGTGCAGTTATTATAAAGCTGCACAACTATACAGATAAGAACAGAATTATCACAGCCTTCAAATCCAAGCAGCCTCAGTCACACGGTGGACAAGAGTTTACTATCCGCTCTGACTTCTCAGCCACTGTCATTCAACAAAGGAGATGCTTCAACGATGTGTGTGGTCAACTGATAAAGAGAAAAATACGGTTTCGTATGGCCTACCCTGCCACCCTCACGTTTACATATGAAGATAAAAACTTTGTTTTCACAGATGCAGGAGAGGCTCAGGGAGCCGTGGACGGTTTGAAGGGCACAAGGGGAAAATTATTTGCCAAAGTGGGTCTATATAGGCTAGGCCTACTGCAAGACTAAATAATAACTAAGTATAACCTACATAATTATGTTTAGTTTTCTTTTCTATGGTATACATACTGAACCATTTGGACTGCAAAGGCATGATGAATTATTTATTTTTCATTTCACAATCTGCTCCTTGGACGTTTGGAGGTAATCCCTTATATAGAAAGACAAATACAAATGTGAGCTAGATTATAATTTTGATCTTGTCCTTATGGTTCTCTATAGGTCTTTATCTTTTTTTTTTTTTTTTTCTCCTTCCTCATGCTTACTCGAGTCAATCCTGAAATATAATTATATAATGGTGGAAGAAATAACCTCCCACCATGTAACTCAAATAATTATTAGAAACTTTGAAGGATTAATTGTTTTTACCTTCTTGCCTTTTTTTTTTCTTTCTTTTTTTTTCTTATTATCCTTGTTTAATTTTAGGAGGTCTTGTTTAATGTAAGCATGATGAATGTAATTCTTAAATTTGTTATAGCATATAGGAGCGGGAGGGAGGGGGAATTGCTAGTGGGGACGGCGCTTCATGGACGGGATTTTGGACTACATTATCCTTGTGTCGTGGATTGGAACTGTTCTTGTCTGGCTTCGCGGACTTCGTCCACTCAGCATCACGTGCCTTAGTTTAGGGGGAATGAGGTGTTTTTTTTTTTCCTTTTATAGTTTATGTGTTGAGGGGAGTTCTGTTCAGAGGGCACCTGTGTATGGTATTTCAGTTATTGTGTTTTGTTTTGTTTTGTTTTGGTTCTCAGACTGTCTTTCCACCGCTGCTCTTATAAACTACAGTATGCCCGGCAAACTATATTTCATCAGCAGACTCAGTATTACTTATTTGATTGTTACATAAAGTTATGAGTACAACTAAAATAATTTCAATTAATGTAAAAGGGGTCAATCATGTTATAAAGCGCAAGAAAATCTTAACATGGCTAAAAAAAGAAAAGACTCATATCGCATTGCTGCAAGAGACTCACTTGACTGATGCAGAACATGAGAAACTTAAAAGAGAATGGGTGGGTCAAATTTATTTTTCCTCTTTTTGCTCCAGTCGGAGAGGGGTTGCTATACTCATAAATAAGAACACCCCCTTTAACCTTGAAAAATGTGTGAAAGATGCAGAGGGCCGATATGTGCTGATAAGGGGCACCTTGTATGGGGAGCACATTATGATCGGTTGTGTTTATGCACCAAATGTATTTACGAGTTCATTTTATTCTAAAATGACAGCTGATGTCTCTTCTTTGTCAACCCCTATTACTATCTTAGGAGGAGATTTTAATTGTGTGTTAAACCCAGAGATGGACCATAAACCATCCCTAAAGTCGCCACCCTCTAAAAGGGCAGTATTTACTAGGGAAATGTGTACAGATTTAAGTTTGTTTGATGCCTGGAGGGTGTTATATCCAAAGGAAAGAGACTTTACATTTTTTTCAAATCCCCACCAAAGCTTCTCACGTATAGATTATTTTTTTACTTCTAGACAGGTATTAGATAGACTGGAGGAAGGTGGTATAGGAATTTGTACCTTATCTGATCACTCTCCCATTCATATAACTCTTTCTCCACCCTTCCGTGAGGCGAGCTCTCGCCAGTGGCGTCTCAATCCTTCTCTCCTGAGCAGCCCCCCTTTCATAAAATACATTAATGAGCAATTCGAAACCTATATGGTGACCAACGATGTTGAGGACATAAGCCCATCAACCTTATGGGAAGCCGCCAAGGCTTACTTAAGAGGTGTAATAATCTCCTATTGTGCAGCAAAAAAAAGAAATACTTTAAAGGAACAACTGAGGCTGGAAAAAGTGCTGGCCAATCTGGAAGCCGAACTTAAACAACATCCTTCTAGAGACCTTTCTGGGAGAGTCGATGCTGCCAGATCAGCTTTGGATGAGCTTCTAACACAAAAAGCAGAATCGGTAATGTTTTTTGCGAGACATAGGCTTTATGAAATGGGGGACAAGCCAGGCCGCCTACTGGCACGTCTTGCTGCAGGGAAACAAGAATTGAACGCTATCTCCTCCTTGGTCGATGCCACCGGCACTAAACAATTTGAAACTAAAAAACTTTGTAATATTATGTTGGAATTTTATAAAAAATTGTATACATCAGAGTCTGATGCCTCTTCAGAGGAGATAGACAAATTCTTAGAAGGGGTGAAACTGGTTTCATTGAAACAGGAAGATAGGGATGTACTCTGTGGGCCAATAACTAAAGGGGAACTACTTGAAACTATTCAATCTTTACAGAGTGGTAAAGTTGCGGGACCTGATGGCTACGGCCCAGAATTTTATAAAAAATTTAGTAAATTGGTAGCAGATCCACTACTTCGTATGTATAGAGAATCCTTTGAGAGGGGATCTCTCCCCCCAACGTTATATTCTGCTAATATTTCTCTTATTCTTAAGAAAGGTAGACCTGCTGACTTATGTGGTTCATACAGACCAATTAGCTTAATAAATGTGGACAGTAAATTACTCTCCAAGCTTCTTGCAAGAAGGTTGGAGATGTTGTTGCCTAAAATAATTAATTCAGATCAGACCGGATTTATAAGAAGTAGATTATCATATGCAAATATGCGGAAATTGTTAAACGTCATCCAGTATACAAATGAGACTCAGAGCGGAGGATTAGTTATATCGCTCGACGCCGAAAAGGCGTTCGACAGAATAGAGTGGCCTTATTTATTCAAAGTCCTGGAAAAATTTGGTATGGGGGAAACATTCACTCAATGGGTCAAACTAATATATAAGTCACCTGAGGCTAGTGTGGTGGTCAACGGTACCCGCTCTCCGTCTTTTCAGCTGGGTAGATCGACCCGCCAGGGGGATCCGCTTTCACCTTTGTTATTCGCCGCGGCTATTGAACCGCTTGCAGAGGCGATTAGAAACAGCCCTAACATATCGGGTATTAAAATAGGTGAGAATACCTTTAAAATAGTTTTATATGCTGATGATGTCTTACTTTTTATCTCAAATACGGAAAGATCTGTACCGGCTGTTTTGTCAATAATTGAAACATTTGGACGGGGGTCAGGATACAAAGTTAACCTTGACAAGTCAGTGGCAATGCCCCTAGGGAGCACTACTGAACCACCTATTACTATAAATTTCCCCTTTCGATGGTCCACAACAGGACTTACCTATCTAGGAATAACGGTCTCTACCAACTTGAAGGATATGTTTAAGCTGAACTTTGCCCCTGTCTTAAAAAAAATTCAAAACGATATTATTAGATGGATGGATCTCCCGATCTCATGGATTGGCAGAGTCAATCTGATTAAAATGAATGTTCTTCTCCGTTTACTACATCCAATGCAAATGCTTCCTTTATGGATCACGAGGCAGATGGTTAAGGGCCTACAGAGAGATCTCACAAAGTTCATATGGCATGGTAAAAGACCAAGGTTAAAAATGAAGACACTGGAACTTCCTATAGAGAGGGGGGGGTTAGGACTTCCTAATGTGTTGTTTTATAATTGGGCCTGTCATGCTCGTATTATATCTGACTGGATTCAAAGTTATTTTAAGGGGGATAAGGCCCATATGGATGAATGGTGTTGTGCACCCTCAAACCTCCTTAGTCTATTAACCGGTGATAAAAAGCAGATTACAACCAACATCAGATATAACCCAGTGATATACAACACAATCAAGGTCTGGAGAGAGATGGTGACCTATACAGGGAGGAAGGGGTTTTCATCGGCTCTGACTCCTATAATTGGTAATAAGACCTTTCCCCCAGGTATCGACAACAGTATATTCAATCTATGGCATAAGAAAGGGATTAGAGTTGTTGGTGATTTATTTTCAGAAGACACTTTAATGTCGTTTACACAGATTAAAACTAGGTTTGGTATACCAGGCACACATTTTTTTGCCTTTCTGCAGGTTCGCCACTTTGTACAAACAGACATCTCATTACCCTCTGATGGTCCATTGGTTAGTCCCCTGGACACATGTCTAACAGGGTTTACAGGAACCAAAGGTTTCATTTCCTATTTTTATCAAGCGTTGGATTCATGGAACAAACATAATATTGAGCATGTTCAGTCAGTATGGGAGAGAGATCTGGGGATTAAGTATGAAACAGATGACTGGGCTGAGTGCATTTCTGCTTGTCATAAAACATTTGTCTGTAATAAATTTAAGGAAACCCAATATAAAATCTTACATTGACAGCACAGAACACCGCACATTCTTAACAAATTTGATCCTGATAGATCCCCTTTTTGTAACAAGTGCAAAACAGAGATTGGTACGTACCTGCATTGTATGTGGCAATGTCCCATCATCTGTAACTTCTGGTCATTAGTGACAAAGGAATTAAATTTGATTTTTGTAACCAGAATTGAAAAAACACCTGGTTTGTTCCTGCTTAATCTGCCTGATAAGAACATGCCACTTTCGGCTTCTAATTTACTGCTCTTCCAAAAGCTTGTTTTCTTGGCCAAAAAGTGTATTCTTTTCAACTGGATTACGGACAAGCCTCCTACAGTCACCCAGTGGTACCAACAAATATTTAAGGTTTTACCAATGGAGAGACTTTGTGCTAGGGCCAAGGGTGACCTAAAGATCTTTAACAAGATATGGAATCCTTTGACCAATTACCTGCCAGTCGATCTCCTCGCTCTTATGCAGGGAGACAGTTAATTTTGGGGTCCTCGGGGCGACCACATGGGACCTACCCTGTTCCATTTTAGCCCAGTTGAAAAGAAAACCATGTTTGTGCATCTTCGATTTTTTTTTGTTTTTGTTTTTTTCTCTGTCTGGGTTTATCAGGAATTTATGACATCAAGTGGTGCAAAAGGGATTCCATTATGAACCAACATGGACTTGGTGGTATACACTATATTATCTCTGCGGTATGAAGGTGATTGTACAATATGAATCTAAGCAGTTGTATACATTATATTATCTCTGCTGTATGAATGTGATTGTACAATATGAATCTAAGCAGTTAGAAATGATCTTAGGGTTGGGGGGACAGGAAGGACCTTTTTCTTTCTTTTTTTGTTTGTCTTGTTTTGTTTTTTAGGATGTGTTGATTGTTGTTTTTGTTGTTTTGCTTTGATTGTCTTGTTTAAAAAAAAAAAAAAAAATGAATATTAGGGGAGTATTGAGATTACAGATGTTTCTGTACCACTGTCTTGAAATGATACTGTGTGAACTGCTTCCCTGATTTTTTGTCTAAAATAAAATATATATAAAAAAAAAAACTAGCTAGTGGCATTTTCAGCATCAAAATATGTTTTTTTTCTCCCAGTAGCCTACCTCACGATAACAAGTAAAGATGAAAAGGCAGCCAAACATCCTTTCATTTTTCTGACCAGTTGCTAAAGAGGTACGTTTACAATCATTTACAAACAATGTTAAAAGCTGTTTTGGCACCAGGCATGGCACACGCCCCCTTAAGCCTGGAGCTAACAGGTAGGTTTGTTAGCTTCTGACGCTAGCTACGCTAGCTGCTAGTACTAGCAGCATTGATGATGACGACTACAAAATTAGCACCAGCCAATGCTGGTAAAATATGCAATATGTACCTGGTAGATTTGCTTTACTCATCATGCAGCAAAAAATAAATAAATAACAATTTAAGAGTTTATGTGCAAAAATAGATAAGACATTCTTAACATTAATAACCAAGTAAACAACAGCTGTTTGAAATTCCCACATTCGCCACAAAATGGTAAGTTACTAAAAGCCAACCGCCGTGCCAAATCATGATCAATTATGCCTTGTGCAACTTGTGTGATGCTTGAGACTTGTTTAGCTTAGCTGTTTGTGATAACTGACTCTGTCATGGGCTACTTCTGCAGTGTCTAGAGGACACAATAAGTTAAGTCGTGTGTGTCAGTGTAGCGTGTGCGTGCGGTGGGACCTGTGCGTGTGCCGGGGGAGGTGGGTGTTCCGCATAATAGGTGCGTTCCCCCACTTCTCAAGATAGCACTACACCTCTGCGTATAATATCCCCGTCGACTCAACAGTGTAGTCTCATTTAGCCGTTTGCTAGCTAGCCGTCCTTTTAACGGCACGTAAAAGCTTCAAAACTCATAAAAGTGGTCCTCATGTGTGAAGATTATCCTGCTGAACACTGGTTCGCCTTTGAATAAGCTTGTGTTAACCACAGACCTTATTTGAAGCATTGCGCCAAAAACCCATTCAAAAATCCCATAGGCGAAAACAGTGAAGAACCAGGAGTGTTAGCATCAATGTTTTCCGGACTCATTCCTGCGGCTCTCTATTTCACACAATGTTTAGAGCAGCCCTGTAGCTGCACACATTTCACATGTGTGTGACTAAAGTAAGAACTAATTTACCTGTTACTTTGCTTATATAGTAAATCCTAAATGTATCTACTTCTACTTGCTAATAAATCCCGAGCAGTGTGCAAAATACCGGCAATCAACCGGGGCCCGGGGGGGGGGCCCCATGCCCTGGTGTCTCCGCTACATTTTGGTGGTTCTGATTCCGCTTTTTAGAAGTGGATCCAACGTTAGCAAGTCATGAACTTTGCTTTCTCTTTGACATATTTAGTCTGTATTTTTAACGATGTTGATGTCGAAACAGGTCCATTTGGGATATTCTAATCTAAATGAAACATTGGATTGTGGAGAAAGCCGACCATTTGCAACAGCGCCACACATGGAAGGAGGCTTTATCAGAAAGAACCGGGTATTCAGTGGCAGGGAAACACCACAACAATGTTGAATAAATGTTTTGCAATTTGAAAAATGAACACTGGACATAGTAAACTTTTAAAACTACATTTTTAGTGACAATTGCCCATTTTTCCAGAGACGTCCAAAACACATTTTGCTGTTGAGGCTTTCCGGGGGTCTCAACTGTCAATCAAGGGGCCTCAGACCCCCCGAGACCCCTGTATTCCGCACCCTGATTTAGCATTGCTTTACCTGTGGCAGTGATTGGCTTTGTGGGCAGCACGACTTTGATAGTTTACTCTGTTTATTTCAGAACTACACATGTTGGATTTTCTTCTGCCCCCATGCTGTGTAAACCATCCATCCTTTTGACCAATAAAGGGTTAAACAGGCCTTGGATCCTTGTGTTTAAATGTGCACGCCTGTCAGAGGCTCACCTTGTATAGTACATAAAATTGCCAAAGTGGGCTCTGTCAGCAATGAATGATGGTGTCACAAAGTATATGACATCATCAGTGATGTCTCTCAAGCACTCGATGATGTCATCAGTGATGGTCACTCGAGCAATTGTGATGTCACTGATGATGTCATAGACATTGCATGCAATGTGCGGACTACTCTTCTCTCACTACTGGTCACTCACTGACGACATCAGTGATGCGAAGTTGGTCAAATGTATGCTGAGTGAGAGTCACTCAACCAATCCATGATGTGATCAGTTATGGTCACTCGAGCAATTGTGATATCATCAGTGAGTGATGTCATCAGTGATGCGAAGTTGAGCAATTGTGCGCTGTGCATGCCAATAAGCAGGCAAGACCACGCAGCAGCCGAGTTGCTCAAGAGTACCTGGCTGCAGACAAGTGGGCGGACCTCACGCCTCCGCAACTGACAGGAAGTCACGTGACCTCGGCAGCGGAAGTTCATTTTTTTTTCTTTCTTTATTGACATATTGAAGAAGTTAAACAGGCACACAACTAATATAAATGCAACTTTGCCAACATAGGCGGAGTTTGGCTTTCAGCTTTGGGGGGGCCACTTCTGCAGGAGTCAGAGGCTTAACATTTGGCCGTTTTACATTTGAAATTTTGCCCGTTTGAAGCCAGATTTTAAGGCTGCATCATCATGGTCTCTCTCTAATTAGTATTATATATAAGTAGTAGTATAATAATGAAAATATAAGAAATATTAGAGTATGAGTAGAATTACAGAACATTAATAATCATTATTGTATGTTTAGTAATGCAATGCAGGTTTGACATCCCATTCCACATCCCATTACAAAAGAAAGCATGCGCGCACACACACAAACACAAGTGTGTGTGTGTGTGTATGTGTGTGTGTGTGTGTGTGTGTGTGTATCTGTCTGTCTGTCTGTGGAAAAACCCTTCTGTACTATGCTATCAGCAACGCACACCCAGTCTAAAACAGACCTCTGGTGATGTTTTACCTCAGTGTGTGTTTGTTTGTGTGTGTGTGTGTGTGTGTGTGTGTGTGTGTGTGTGTGTGTGTGTGTGTGAACATATCTCACGTATCCCTCAGATAGCATGATAATTTTGCAACAAAAATTTTTTAACAACCACCACCACATGTGCAGACACACCCCAGACACCATCAACGGCACAGTGGTGGAGAGGGTCACTAAGCTTTTGCAAGTCCAAGTCAAGTCTCAAGTGTTTGAGCTAGAGTCCAAGTCAAGTCTCAAGTGTTTGAGCTAGAGTCCAAGTCAAGTCTCAAGTGTTTGAGCTAGAGTCCAAGTCAAGTCTCAAGTGTTTGAGCTAGAGACCAAGTCAAGTCTCAAGTGTTTGAGCTAGAGTCCAAGTCAAGTCTCAAGTGTTTGAGGTATAGTCCACGGCAAGTCTGTCTCAAGTGTTTGAGCTAGAGTCAAAGTCAAGTCTCAAGTGTTTGAGCTAGAGTCCAAGTCAAGTCTCAAGTGTTTGAGCTAGAGTCCAAGTCAAGTCTTAAGTGTTTGAGCTAGAGTCCAAGTCAAGTCTCAAGTGTTTAAGGTATAGTCCACGGCAAGTCTGTCTCAAGTGTTTGAGCTAGAGTCCAAGTCAAGTCTCAAGTGTTTGAGCTAGAGTCCAAGTCAAATCTGTCTCAAGTGTTTGAGCTAGAGTCCAAGTCAAGTCTCAAGTGTTTGAGCTAGAGACCAAGTCAAGTCTCAAGTGTTTGAGCTAGAGACCAAGTCAAGTATCAGTGTTTGAGCTAGAGTCCAAGTCAAGTCTCAAGTGTTTGAGCTAGAGACCAAGTCAAGTCTCAAGTGTTTGAGCTAGAGACCAAGTCAAGTATCAGTGTTTGAGCTAGAGTCCAAGTCAAATCTGTCTCAAGTGTTTGAGTTAGAGTACAAGTCAAGTCTCAAGTGTTTGAGCTAGAGTCAGTCAAGTCTCAAGTGTTTGAGCTAGAGACCAAGGCAAGTCTCAAGTGTTTGAGTTAGAGTCCAAATCATGTCTCTCACTGCTCACTGTGTGTACGCAAGTCCAAGTCTGCTCAAGTCCAAGTGAGTCTCGTAGGGTCAACGATTATAAATTGTGATGTACGATTAGTCTGAGAAAAAACAATAATTATCACGGTTTCACGATTATTATTATGGACGTATAAAAATCACATAGGATTATTTAAATATAAGTTTTATTGTATTTTCAATTAATAAATTCATCTATAAATTACAGTATTTCACTGATCAATTGTGTGATATAAAATTGTGTGAAAATAAAGATATTTGTATTTATTTATTTATCCATTTATTTATTTATTTTTACATGTAAATTGGTAGCAGGGGAGCACTTCAAGTGTGTCACTGGTTACTCTGTGTTTATCCGGGCCTGACTTGTATGTCACTTTATTTTTTTATAAATAATTATGAGGGGGTGCCCCTTTTTTTCACTTACCTGTATGCACCTGGCCCCCAAACTGTCTGTGCACATCTCTGGATTGCAGCAGCAGGTTACTTGCACTTTCTCCCACCATCTGCTCTGCTATTTCACTCGCGTCTTTCTCTTCTCCCTCTCTCTCTCTCCCTCTCTGTCAATTGTCACAGCTGTATAGGTTCTTCACAAATAAAAAATTGTCTGGGTGTTTTGTTAATGAAAGTTCGCCTGAATCAGCAGTCACCAGGAAATGTTTAAACAAGGCTCCAGTCGACTGAAAGCGATCAGCATAACACTAGCAGATGTCAAACAGAAACAAAACTAGATGGAAACTAAACTAAAGCAGCCTGCATACAGCCTTTTAAAAATGTAATTTCCTGGTTCACTTTTGACGGGGAGAAGAAGGCAGGTGAAGTGAAACTCAGACACTCACCACCCCCAACGTACTCAGCTGCTGCAGCTGTACTGACGCTGCATGCGCCTGGATCCTGTCTGTGACAAGCGGCTTGTCCAACAATCGTATGCAGCACCATCGGCTAATAATAGACATCGGTTCACGCAAACAGATGCGGGATTCCCGCAATCCCACGTCTCAGGCACTAATTGTGCAGAAAAGGAGCGGCACCTGGGGGCATACCAGCAATTTCTTGTTTGTTTGTTGTTGTTGTTTTGTGAGGGGCGCCCTAGCCGAACTGGCACCCCAGTCAGGAGGCTGTTTCGACTCTAGCGAGCCCATGCAGCGGGCAAGCCTAGGCATCGAGCGCACAAGATGCCTCATTATTGAAATTAGTCTAAGACATCACTTGTACAACCAGAGTGACAATAAATCAATGTTGAATCTTCAAAGTGTCTGTGTTTCACATCAATCTGCCCAGTATCAATGTGTTTCCTCACTGAACCACTGAACCATGAGATATTATTATGCTATTCTGCTCCAACACTAATGGCTCATTTCCACCACACATAAGAGCACAGTACAGCTCTACCCTACCTGGCCTTATTCGTCTCTTGATATAGACTTTGCTTTCATAGCAAGTTTACTCGCCTCCGCCCACACCTGGTCATCATAGCGACCACATCTGCCCAAGTAGGCTATAATGTATAACGTTAAAATGAAATCCATACACAGAACTTTTAAACTGGTTATGAAATACTAGTGCCTCTAAATGACCTACATGGGCAAATGTGACAATCGCCCACATGCATGCGCTGCGCGGGGGACGGGGGTTATGCTACGGGGAGAAGGGAAGCCACTACCCCGGCTGCCACTGACCAAGACCGCAGCTTCGCTAAACCCGGCCTAGCGAAGCCGACGTAGCACACATGACTACAAGGGCTTCCCGAGCAGCGGACTTTTCTCTCTCAAAACAATTGAAAACCACCGTCATGTTAAAGCTGAGCAAGGAGATCGATTTTATTTCACCAGAGTCGAAGGCAGCAAAAGACTGATGGAAATAACAGAAAAGAAGGTAAGCCCCACTAAACTGGGATCCAGCATTGACAGTAGATACAGTAAACACGATTCTGCCTGACCAATCAGTGTTTTCATGTCACCGTATGGTACCAGCTGGAACCTCAACAGGGACCAAAACTGGTGCCATGGCACGAGTCCGATACCTCACGAGTCCGACACCTCACGAGTCCGAAAAAAGAGGCTAACTTCCCCCAGACCCTAACCCAAAACCTAACCTCTCCCACCCCCACGCCTAAACCTAACCTCCCCCAGACCCTAACCCAAAACCTAACCTCTCCCACCCCCACGCCTAAACCTAACCTCCCCCAGACCCTAACCCAAAACCATGAGGTGTCGGACTCGTGAGGTATCGGACTCGTGAGGTATCGGACTAGGGGGCAGTCCCCCCAAAACTAGCACGACTCAACCCGGGCTGTCCAGGTTTTTGATCGGTGGAATGAGACAAAAAAGCAATACGAGCTGGGCGGGGCCACGCTGATACCAGCGGTGGAAATGGGGCTTAAGAGTGTTGATGAAGCTCCATTTTAAGGCAGAGAGACCAGACGTCCCATTAGGCTGTTGCTGTTGAGACCAATGGTGACATTAGAAATTACTGGATGCAATGATGTGAACTGCGTAAAGCTAAGTGTGCACATGCATAGTGGGCCTACTTCATTGGGTTTATATGCACACCAACACCTCAATCACTGGGAGGCAACAATCAGATTACATGGTTACATGGTTCAGAGTAATGGGATTTCTCTATTAGCTCAGTTTACATAGATTAATTTGGAAATGGGTCTATTGCTTTTATCTGCACCATGGAAGCTTTCAGTGGCTTGTACAGTTTGAGCTAAATGGATATAAGTGAGTTTGTGATCATCAACTTTTGGTTTCAGTCTTTACCCGGCCGAGAGCAGCAACTAGTGGCCCTGTGCCTTTAAAAACACCTACTGTGAAAACACTTTAAAATACTTCCTGTGAAAACACTTAGGGGCCCTTTACACGAGGACAGTTTCTGGAAGAAACGACACAATAGCGTTTCCTTCACACCTTCTCCCTGTTTACATGAGCACTGTTGAATTTTTAAAATGCCGTAATGTACATGCCAGGTCACTAGGTGGCAGTGTGTCACCCTATTCTTTGCCCATACAAGGACGCTTCTGCATGACGTCATTTCGTAATCGTCTTTCCGGTTTTAAACACGGAAGTAGAGTACGCGTACCGCAGTCATTTAGACTTGCCAAAAAGCTGTTTTCAAGCAAAAAAAACCCAAACTGTTTTAAAGTTTTAATATTTGTCAGGTGAGAACGTAACATATATGTGACCAGTTTATCAGAATAACGCCTATTGGAAATCTTTAACTCATTGAGTGCCATGGACGTCTTTCGACGTCCAATTAAATAGTGACGTAGAGTGCCAAGGACGTCTTTCGACGTCCAATGCGTTTTTTGACGGTGGGACGTCGATCAAAGCCTTCCGCATCTCCTGTACAACTATTGTAGCTATTGGAGGTCTATAACCTATTTTACAGAACCCTTAGGTGGCGACAGTGCTCTCCAGGTTAACAGAAAGGCAGAGAAAAACAGAGAATAAGTCGTTGGGGAAACGGAAATCGCATCGCATCCGTATGCATCGATATGCATGAAGCGTTTTAACGTTAGATGTGCCTGCAGCAGCCAATCTGCTCCCACAATTGAGCTCCTCCATGTCCGCTGCGACAGCCCATCCGCATGATCAGCCGTGGAGTTGTTATTATTCTCAACTGGAAGCATAGGAGCCGGTGACAAACACACGCGGAACGCTGTAAAAAAGCTGGATGTAGCGCACCCTTCACTGTGCACAGCAAACTCAGCAGAGAGCCACCAGAGACACTCCCATACGGAGGAGGAGTGTGCAGTTGAGGGGTGGGAGGGGGGGGGGGGGGCACGCAGAGCAGCACACAACACCCAGACAGACCCAGACAGCAGGACAGGATTGGCAAACGCAAGCCAGAATATCCGATGCCCACCAGCAGCAAATCAAGACCAGCAAGAAGCTGCAACCAGCAGCGCACGCAGGGGCCAGCGCTGCTGGTTGCAGCTAAAAATATTATTCTGCCAAACAAAATTCCCTGGCCTTCACTGTTTTATTGAAGGAAATTATTTTTGAGGTGTGACTACATCAGAAAATTAGCTTCAGAGTCAGTGATGTGTTTGAAATGTTTAATTTCACAAAAGGGTCATTATCTCAGGTTCTAGAAAAAAACGGCTCTTTTTGGTTAAATCAAGCTATCTTCTCCGGCTGATAACTAAAGAACGGAAAATTATATCAATAAACCTGTTTTTGCTGATGATAGAAAAGGGTCTCATCGTTCTTTTTGCGTGTTCAGTGTTTACATAGTAATATCAAACAATATTCTGTGGGCCTCGAGAAATCACTGAAAAAAGCTCTGAAACTCTGGCACTGGGAGCGTCCGTTCTCCAAAAGTGGCTGGCACTCAATGAGTTAACGAGCAGCGAGAACCGGGAGGCTCCCGGTCAGCGCAGCACAGTCAGACTGTGCTGTCGGACTAGCTATCTGTCAAACCCTACTGTTGTAGTTAGGCTACTGGCAGTGAGAAAACACTGTTGATGTGCTTTTGTAACTAACGTTAAATGCTGACCGGGTACAGCCATCAGCTCCTCGCAGCAGTAACGTTATGAACATGTAACTGAAGTTGGCCGCAGTGTAGCTGCAGTGAATGTTGAACGTAATCGCGTGTGTCGCGTGTGCAGGCAGTCAGAGTTCCTGAAATGAGCCATCTCAAAGCGATTACATGGAGCGCGCAGCGGGGAGCGTCACCAAGAATTTCACTCTGGAGGGTGGTTTCAAAATGTGTCGTTTCCTAAGCGCAAATTCGCCGTCGCCGTCTAAAAGGTTGGCACTAACGATAAAATAATTTCCCGTCACCATAGGAAACCGTCCTCATCTAAAGTGCCCTTAGTGTAAGGAACACTTAAAAACACTTACTGTAAGAACACTTAAAAACACTTACTGTAAGAACACTTAAAAACACTTACTGTAAGAACACTTAAAAACACTTAGTGTAAAAACACTTAAAACACTTACTGTAAGAACACGTAAAAACACTTAGTGTAAGAACACTTAATAATACTTAGTGTAAGAACACTTAAAAACACTTACTGTAAGAACACTTAAAAACACTTACTGTAAAAAAACACTTCCTGTGAAAACACTGAGGTTGAGTGAAGTGCCACAAATTCCTCATTTTCTGTGATGTATATCTGTATGTCTGTAAGAGCTGCCGTCATTCCTGATGCAAGCTGAGAACAAGGTTGGTTCTTCTGTTGAGCAGCTCTGGCTCTATGAGGCCCTACTGACCCTGGATGCTCCCTCCACCCACCAGGATGCTGGATTCTCTACATGTAATGGTCTTTGGTGAGTAAACTGTGATGCTTCTTCAAATGTTCAACACACTGACTGCAGTCTGTATTGTCTAAATTATTGTACTGCAACAGTCACACTTGACTTATTTCAGAAGCCTAAATATCACACTGTCCAAAGGTAAACTAGCATCAACTATTTATTTGTGTATTAAGGTGAGATGTGGTGAGGTGTGAATAGGCAAACTTTGTTTATTTTTTTAATTAAATTAATAGATGTCACCATGAAACTTCTCCACTTAGATTGCCAATTATTTTTGCATTACAAGTTTTCTGAAATTCATACCTGCCAACATTGGGTTGTGAAAAAAGAGGGAGATTTTCTGGGGTATCGCTGAATGGCCTACCCTTAACGCCCCCCCCCCCCTCCCACCCCTATATAACCCTGCACCACAAATTAATAGAATAAATACAAGGATGTAAAATAAATTGCATAAAAACATACTAACTATGGGTTTAATTAAGTATATTTAATGCTCTTAGCTACAGTCCACTTCTTCATCAGCAGCAAATAAAAATGTTATTTGGCTTTATATGGAAGCGTAAACACTTTAAATGCTTATATCAGGAAATGGCAGTTTCCAGTAAGTCTGAATGTGCTTTTTCTCTTATTGTAAAGGGAAGTAGAAAGACAAGTGACAGACATCTTCTCCAAACTGTCAGCTTTTAAGGAACAGAGACCTGGGGCACATGCGATATCCCCTATTTGCGCTTGCGCACCTGTTTGTGCCTGCCTTAAGGCAGGGAAGATAGCAGTCTGCCTTATGCCAGTGTCCAGGTGTTATGCCGGGTTTTGCACCCCCACCTGGCAGCAGCTAAATGCATCCCCACCTCACGGGAGCATATTGTAATCATTTATACAGAAATGTAACTGTTTAAAAGTGATCTAATTGTCTGGGTAGAAGTGACCTCCCTGTTTTCTAAGTTAAAACAGCCCCGAAATATAGTGGGGATGCCATTCTCAGCGGGGATGCGGAAACGTTCACTTCACCTGCCGCAGGCGCAAATTAGAGCTGTGCCAAACAGGGGCGGTTCTAGGCCGTTTTTGGGTGGGCTTTAGCCCACCCAAAAATAGTCTCAGCCCACCCAAAAAAATAGAGGCAAAAACCCTTTTTTTTTTTTTTTTTAATCCCTCTCCAAATCCATGGTGGTCATTAGTAGCAGTTTCTGACTACACTCAATGCGCTGTGTGCATGTTTCCCCCCCCCCTCTATGTTCTTAGGGTGGGCTGAGACAAAAATTTAGGGGGGTTCAGCCCACCCGAAAAGTTTCTAGAACCACGGCTGCGCAGGCGCTCCCTCCTCCATCTATCTGCCTAATCCCACATCACTTCACACAGGTCACACACACAGTACAGCAGCGAAGTGGTCCTCCACAGTCCACACAATCGCTCTCCCCACTCATGATCAATGAAACTGAGGTGAGCATTGAGCAGTCAGAGTCGTTAGTAGTTACTTAATTAGCGCATATTGATATGCAAATTAGCACGTAACGTTGTCGTAGGCTAAACAAAAGAACTTGTCGCTGTGCCTGCCAGACAAACAGGTGGACTGGAGGAAGGTAGGTAGGCTACCATGGCACCAGCCAGCCATGTCATGCTAGCTCGCAGTAAGCGGGTGTAAATGGATGTGATGTTTTTTGAGAAACATATGGGCATAAGTGACAAACATTTTCAAACGGGTCCCTTGTTATCTGAATGAAATTAAGCCCTTCAGAATCGCAAGTGGCTGCTTTACACAGCCTGTCTGATGTGATGATGACGATAGCTTAACATGCGTGCATGGCATCACTTATGTCTTGCTGTGATGTTAGTTCAGTATCTCAATAAAAGTTCTTACAGGCTTGTTATTTCCCTCTAAGGCAGGGATGTCAGAGATACGGCCCGCGGGCCGGATCCGGCCCACGGGCAGGTTTCATCCGGCCCACGAGATGTTTTGGAATATTAAAAAATATATATATATATATTATTATTATTATTAAATTCGCACCCCATTATCATGAACTACGTGTGGCTAATAAGCAAGCTAAGAGTTCATTCATAAGTTAATTAACCTGCACTACAAGGAAGTATGTCAGTAGGTCATCAGGTGTAAACAAAGCCGCCATGATGCCACGCTGGAATTGAATCGCGCATTCAGCTACCTACCAAAAAACAAAAGAATCAACAAGATCAGGCGCGGACTGCATAATCGGGCACGTTGGGCAAATGCCCGGTGGCCTGGCCTGGCCTGGCCTGACCTGCAAAAAAAAAAAAAAAAAAAAAAATTGTGCCCGCAGTCAGGCCACTCACTGAACAGCAGGCCAGGCGCCGCCTACTGGTTTACTAGTGGTTTTATTACTTTATTCAGGATTAAAGTGGGTGCATCTCATTGTAAAATTGGACTTGGCCCAAATTGGGCTTCAAACGGCCCAAATCGGGCTTCAAACGGCCTAAATCGGGCTTTAAACGACCCAAATTGGGCTTCAAACGGCCCACATCTGGCTTCAAACGGCCCAAATTGAGCTTTAAACGGCCCAAATTTTTCTGACGCCGGCACGCGCGTCGGCCCGTATCGGCCTGGCCTGCTTGGTATCTAATGCCCGGCCTGAATTATGATCCCAGTCCGCCCCTGAACAAGATGCTGTCGAAAAAGAGAAAGGCTGACACGGAATGCAGGCAGTTTCAAGAGAAATGGAAAGAGCAGTATTTATTTTGTGAAGTAAATGGGTAAATGAGTCGAATTGATTTTAGTAAAAAATAAATCCGGCCCCCATGAGGTCTCAGTTGAACAAATCCGGCCCTCTACCTAATATGAGTCTGACACCCCTGCTCTAAGGGAGTGCAAGGCAGATATTTAAACAGCCTTGTTTGTGTACAGTACCAGTGGCATGGGAGTAATAAAAAGGGATTAAGGACCAGGACCCCTGGTGGTCAGTAAGATGGGCTGGTTGAGCCAATGTTAAAATGATCTTTATTTATTATTTATTTTTGCTTTAAAACTATTTTTTAATTTTCTGCTTAAAGTTCATGAAAAAAGTGGCATTCTTGTTTTTTCACACAATAATTTCATAATACCATTTGTAATGCCACCGTTGTAGTGCTGTTGTTCAAAATTAAAGTACATTTTCTCAGATTTATTGGTGTCTTTCTAGTCACACAATTTAATAGTCAGTGTTTCCCATACACTGATCTATTTGTGGTGGTACACCCTACATAGATTTTGACCCCCACAAATACTGCCACATATTAATTTCAACTAGTTGACTGCAAACTCCTGCTTTAGTGCTTACAGTATATTATTATCTTGTCGGAATATTATTCCAGCCAATAAGTTAGGAAGTTCCCTTTTGATTTAATTTTACTTTTGTTTTGCCTACAAAGCAAAATGTTACTTTACTTGAAACTCCCCTGAAGTGATTTTGGTATTATTTATGCAAGCATAATTCTACCAAATAGTAACCTGTATGCAGAATATATATAGTATATATAGGGAAACAATTATTTTTTCATTGCTGTAAAACCACAGAACGGTAAAGAAGATATTGATGTGTGTAGTTCTTCATAGATCTAGTCTCTTCATTTTGATCTCAAAGTGCACCAGTTTGATCCATTTTTACTTGAAACTGTACAAAATTTTCTTACGGGCTGAGCCCACCCAAAGCTCTGATGCTAAAACCGCCCCTGGTGCCAAATCATCTGCGCCCCCAAAATGCCAGAGCAAACGGGATTTGGGCGGTCTTAAGTACCAGAATTATGCACAGGTCTGGCCAGGCAATGCCTCAATTATGTCAATCAAAACCAATCAGATTTCCGTCTCACAATCTGTGTTTGCGCGAGGCATGCAATATGCTGTAATTCTCTCCATGCGTAATAGAGTGGACTCACTCGTGCCGAGGACAGAGAGAGATGCCCCCATTGGGCGCGCCGTTAAATGAGCGCAAACGCTAAATTACCGCTTTTGCAAAGATGCCCTATCTTTGCAAAAGCGGTAATTTAGCGTGGTTAAATTGGTCTTGGTTTTTCAGTGTTATATCCACCAGGCATTTTTTACAGGTTTAGTGAGTTTTGCAAGTTTTCATAACCCAATGATGTTCACAGAATTTCTTCAACCCACAAGAAGATCATGTTGAAGTTTAAATATGAAAATCACCACAATTTGAGTTGCAAGGTTTTCACCTAACAGCAACTGTCTGGGACCAAGAGAGAGAGAAAAAAAGAAAAAAAAGTGAGAGCGAGAGAGGGGGAGAGAGAGAGAGAGGGGAGAGAGAGGGAGAGAATTGGAGGATGAACTAGTTCGGATTCAGATAAACCATTAGAAACAAACGAAAATTGGTGCTGATGGAACACAGTTACACAGTGAATATCCCCATGTCCCAAAACGTGCGCTTACTGTAATTAGTCGTTTCGTTCATAGGCTATAACATACACATTTAAAAATATTTGTTTCTTTAAAGGGATAGTTTGGTTTGTTTGAAGTGGGGTCCTATCAGCTAGTTCAATACACTAACTGAAATAGGTACAGTGTTCTGGACGCTGAGCGCACCGTCTATCGAGACCCAGCACTCTGAAGCAACAGCCTCCACAGCTCTGTCTCTCTAGTACAGGGAGGGGGCCAAGAACTGAAACGTAATTTAGCCACCTAAAACAACACCCACCTAAACAAATCAATATCAGTGTACATGCACGCTCTATTTTGACAATTTTCAGCCCTTTACTTTACCGTCAAACAGCCCTCTCATTCGGCACTATTTCCTCCCAACCGTACAACTACCGTATTCCTCCGCTAAACGCCTGCACAGAGCCGCGGTTTACAAAACAGGAAGGCTTAGAAGAGAGACAAAACACTGACTTACTTACGTTGTCTCTAAAGTAAGTCAGTGTTTTGTCTCTCTTCTAAGCCTTCCTGTTTTGTAAACCGCGGCTCTGTGCTCTGTGCAGGCGTTTAGCGGAGGAATACGGTAGTTGTACGGTTGGGAGGAAATAGTGCAGACGAGAGGGCTGTTTGACGGTAAAGTAAAGCGCTAAAAATTGTCAAAATAGAGCGTGCATGTACACAAAGGGCCGTAGCCAGGTGGAGGAAAGTGTGGACGATTCCAAGGGCCCTTTTTTTACAGTGCACCTGAACGCAACATACAAGATACCCGCTGAATAAGTCTCCAAATGTTCATGTCATTCTGGCCAATACTCTACTTCTGTTATAACATTTCAGTGTGGAATATGGAATATCTTTCAATAATCTTTATGACTAAAAGGCTAAAAGTAATCTCATGTGTAAGAAATGACTGTTCTACATTGAAGTAAAAACTGTAAATAATTAAAGGTCCCATTCCGTGCAAAAGCAGTTTTTACTTGTAAATGCATATATACTGCTGTCATCCCTCCCTGTAATGAGTGGTCACAACCTCAGAACTGCCATAGTTGGATTTGTCCCTATCCAGCTTCCCCCTGCAGTCTCCTTCAAGCCACGCCCCTTACACTCTGTTCCCCTAGACGGGTTAATGTGACGTCAGTCGGGTCCTCAAGCATACTGCGCGCGGTCTCTCTCACACAAGCTACCTGCACCATTTTGTCTATAGCCACAAAATTAACACTTCTAGCTAGAGCTACGCCAACTGTACGTGATCCAGCAACTGCGGAGGTGCATTCGGTAAGTCTAGGCATTTTGAGATGTCCTCTTTTGCGTAGCAACCATAAGGGGAGCGATAGCTCGTTGCTAACGTTAGTTGTGTCTCCCAGCGGCCAATGGGAACTGTTAGTTCTGAATATATTATAGAAACAGACCATTCTTGGGACGCAACGAGATGAGGAAGTGACAACTCCGTCAGAACAAACGGGGTTGCTATATTTTTGACAAATTAATCCAGAATCATGTTTTATGGACCAGAGACACACGTTTTTAAGAGGTTACAGCTGCACGAATTGGGACCTTTAGCTTGTTGGTTTTGGATTTATTTAGCTTCCCGGGCCACTTACTGATACTTATGGTTAAATGAACACACTCATATTCTGGTTTATTTCAAGAAAAACATTTTGGCTAGTGGAAATTCGAATTGGCTCGTAACTTCTAGCAGCCATATAGGCAGGTGGCCAAAAAAGCAAATGTCAAGCCCTGCAGGGAGATTGTCAAACTCATTGATACATATTTGAGGTTTGTTTATTAATTGGGAAAAGGACCACTGGAACAAACGCCGTGAACATGATCTGGCTACTTTTTCAATCTGACTTGCTACTCAAAAGTTTGGGGAACTCTCTGATTTAAAATGAGATATTCCTCTAAATTGGGCTTCAAATGGCCAAAATTTTCCGTGGGCCCGATGTGATATCCTTTCATGGGGCCCGAAATCCCTGGCTACGGCCCTGCATGTACACTGATATTGATTTGTTTAGGCGGGCGTTGTTTTAGGTGGCTAAATTACGTTTTAGTTCTTGGCCCCCTGTACTAGAGAGACAGAGCTGTGGAGGCTGTTGCTTCAGAGTGCTGGGTCTCGATAGACGGTGCACTCAGCGTCCAGAACACTGTACCTATTTCAGTTAGTGTATCGAACTAACTGATAGGACCCCACTTCAAACAAACCGAACTATCCCTTTAATAGGGTAGAGCTGTGTGAGATTTAAAGGGACATCCATGCCATGCGTAATGTATCCAAGCGGGAATTGCCTGCACTGCGTGGAGAACACTGCGTGCGCTCAAGCACAATGATTTTTTTAGCGCTAAGATCTGCTATTAGGTGGCGTTAAAATTGAGAGCACCCAAGGACATTTTTCCTAACACATTGGGCAACGCCCAAACCTGTGTTATACGCTCGGAACATGGCGATGGTATCTTCGCCAGAGCGCAAAATGACACTTGCGGGAGGCAGATGATAGGCTAAGAGGCGCACAAAGACCAGTATTTAGCACAGACACGCCTGGGCCACGCCTACCTGTGTCTGTGCTTAGATTCCACCGCAAAACTGGATGATGGAGGCAGACGATAGCTCAAGATCCAGGGAAGATAGCATAAGAGCAGGGGCGGAGCGACCCTATCAGCCCAGAGGGGGCGAATCTCTTAGGGGGGCCCCATAATTTTTTTTTTTTTTTTTTTTTTTTTTTTGAAGGCCAGGCCAGGCCGCGAAGAAAAATGTGCCTTTTTTGCATGTTTGAATCGGTTTTAGCCATATTTAGTGGAATATCTCATTTTAAACACACCAATGTTATTGTCTATTGATTGAATTCCTCTCAGACTCACACCACTGACTTTATTAAAGGAACACTCAGCCCATTTTCAACCAGCTTTGTATCATTAGAACATCAGTAGTATATCAGAAAACTGTAAACGGTTTTGAAGTCTGTCATTTAATTTGACAGTTATTGAGTGTTAAAGTGTGGACCAGTGACATCACTGGTCCACACTAACTCAAATTAATAACTCATTAACTCAAATCAACTCTCAATAACTGTCAAACTATTCATCATTCATCTAGTTTGACAGTTATTGAGAGTTGATTTGAGTTAATGAGTTATTACTTTGAGTTAGTGTGGACCAGTAATGTCACTGGTCCACACTTTAACACTCAATAACTGTCAAATTAAATGACAGACTTCAAAACAGTTTACAGTTTTCTGATATACTACTGATGTTCTAATGATACAAAGCTGGTTGAAATGGGCAGAGTGTTCCTTTAAATAAAGTCATTTTAAGTCACAAGTGTAAAATAGCTGATAGCCCCTATATCCGAAAACACAATTTGTCACTCATTGAGCCAAGTAATATTATGTCCAAGAAAGACTACAGTGAAGCCACTTTACAGACAAGCTTGTTCTGAAGAAGAAAAATAAAAACACAGGTTGCCAGCCGGGCCCGGTGGCCTGGCCTGCAAAAAAAAAAAAAAAAAAAAATTTGATGGGCCCCCCTACCCTCTGCCCCGGCGTACGCTCCGCTACTGCATAAGAGGTGCGCAAACGGCTGCACAAACGATAGCGTACGGCGATAGGGCCCTCTGTGTCAGTTAGGGCACTTTTGTCAATATTTAAAAAATTCTGATGAGATGAATTCAGCACACTTCATATCTATGCAATATGTTTCTATGATTTTATCTCCTCTAGCTTCTTTTCTCCTGACCTCACCTTCACCTGCAGGTCAGTAGGCTACATTCATCAAAGTTAAGCATACAAGAAGAAATAACAATTATTATTATCATTATCGTTATCGTTGTTGTTATTGTTATTGTTGTTATTATTATTATTATTATTATTATTATTATTATTTTAGATTCTATCCAAATATGGTAGCCTAGTTATTAAGTATGTTTCTTTGCCTGACAGATGGTGGGCCGATCAGACTCGTTGGTTCTTCTACTCTGTGCTCTGGAAGAGTTGAAATTTATTACAACAGCAGATGGGGAACGGTCTGTGATGACGAGTGGGACCTGAATGATGCGGCGGTGGTTTGTAGGCAGCTTGGCTGTGGGACGGCAGTGAGCGTCCACAGCAACGCCTACTTTGGTCCAGGAGTCGAGCCGACCTGGCTTGATGATGTGAGGTGTTCAGGATATGAACACTCTCTAACTGACTGCCCTCACAGAGGATTTGGAGTAGAAGACTGTCAGCACTCTGAGGACGCTGGTGTTGTCTGTTCAGGTGAGAAGCATTTTTGACCACCATCTCAAAATGTGAACTCTTTTTCTACCTTTCTCTCCTTTGTCTCTTGTATCGTTAATCAAACTCTTTTATCATATGAGGGGCATTTGTTACAGCTATATTACACTGTCGCTGCTGCTTGCGCTGTTAAGCTATAGGGATTAAAAGTTACTCCACTTTTGCATGCTTTGTAAAACCTATGTAAATTACAATTGGTGAGAATACATTTTTACTTTGACCTTAACATACGTAATGTTTAAGATTCAGTAAACAGGTTGTCCCTGACCAGTGATGTAGTTCCACCCTTGGGTCAGTCAGTGATTATTGCACTTGAAATATGAGTGAAATTATAATAGCCTAAGTATTCTCTTATGCTAATGAAATGACCGATTTACGATACATTTCTGTTGCCTACTCTCCTCTAATTAGGCTAAGCTAGGCTATAAGTTAGATCTTGAAATCTATTCATTTTAGCAGCAGTATTTTATGTCCTGGGGTGGCACGTCCGTTCGTAATGACGTTTCTGCGCTGCACAGCGTGGAGATTATGGTGCGATCAAGCACAGCGAGTGTTTTAGCGCCTGGATCGCAGCTAAGAGGTGCTTTTCAAAGCTCTTAGCGCAAAGTAATTGGATGCTGCTGATGATAGGATATCATCATGCCATCTATCCCCACATTTTAGCGCTGAAACGCCTGCTTTGGCATGTGCAATTATAACAGGCATGCACTTGTGCACGCCCCCAATTTGCATTGCACACGGCGTTAAACGAGCGCAAACGCTAAATTACTGCTTTTGGGGAGATAGGGCCCAAGGAATTTAAATTTACAATGCGAGTGTGGATCACAAATTATATAAAGGAAAACACTGATCCCCTCATAGATCCCACTACTATCTGGGAAGCCGCAAAAGCTACTTTAACCAAGTACATTACTTGCCCATCAATCTGGGAACCCATCGGTTAAACAAAACAAAAAAACATTTTTTTATTTAACCTCTGGGGGCAGCCCTCTTTCAATGTGGTGCAACATGAACTCAAGAGCAGCTCAAGAGCAGCTCAAGAGCAACTCAAGAAGCGCGGTTGGCAGCAGAAGAAAATCCCTTTCCACTCCCTGCAAGCTCTGCCATTGGTTCCAATCGACCGGCTCTGCCCATTAATGGATTTATTTTCCGCTCCTTGCGTGTCGCTCTCAAATCTGCCCGTCGCTATGAAACAACAACTCTAGCTCATTGCTAGTAGCAAGTAGCAACTTGCTATACACTGAAAATGGTACGTTTTGACTATACACCGGTCACGTTCACTTCATTTTGATTGGGTAAAGCGCAGCATGTGACACCCCTTTTGACGGGGCCTGCCGACAGATTTTCGATGCAAGTCGAAAGTCTGTCTCGAGAGATTACTTGACCATCAACTAAAGAAGGAACAAGCAGAAAGGGTTATCAAATCAATTCACTTAAAAAATAAGATAACTTACGACGCAAGATAGATTAATTAATTAACTTTGGGAAAAGCGGGGAACATAGGACCCTTTTTCATAGAAAGGGTTCTATGTTCCCCGGTCCCACAAAAACGGGGAACATAGGACCCGGGGAACATAGGGATGACCCCCAATAAATGTACTATAGTCCTGAAGTAGCAGTTATAACTGTGACTTTAGCAAGAGGGACAAGACAATGGTGTCCATTGTCACCTTTGCTTTCTGCAATAGTGATTGAACCATTGGTGTCATGTCTACGAGACAATATAAACATTAAAGGACTGAAACTGAAAGGTCCTATCCATAAGTTCTAACTATTACTGGTGGCCGTTAGTGTGAACGAGCTGGTGTGCATCACCCTACTCGCATGCGCCCAAGCACTTGCCTGGCCGCTGGAAATGGGGGTGCTGCAGGTGCTACAGCACCCTCTGCTGTCTTGTATTGGAATTGCAATGTCAATAAATTTATATATATATATATATATATATATATATATATATATATATATATATATATATATATAGGGGGTATTTAGGGTTTAGTTGAAGACTGAGCAAAGCAAAGAGGTGGAGATGTTATTTTTGATGTTTGGTTTATAATAATAAGATAATAAAATATCACAAGTCCAGCGTTTCTGCCTGTGTTGCTGTCTGTTGTAATGTAAAACGACCTAAAGGGAGATAAGGTGGTGACATGAAAGTGAGTGAGAAAAGTATAATCCTAATGTTAATTTAAAATGAGATATTACCATGTATATCTAAATATGGCTAAAAAAACATCCAAACGTCCAAAAAACATACCCCCCCCCCCCCCTCCCCCCCGAGAGAGGGAAGAGAGAATTGGAGGATGAACCATTTCGGATTTGTAACGGAAATTGATGCTTTTGTAATTAGTAGCCTATTAATTAGTCGTTTCGCTCATATAGGCTATAACATACACATTTAAAAATATGTGTTTCTTTAATAGGGTAGGGATGTGTGAGATTTTAATTCTAGTCTATTTCAATAGCCTATACCAGAATTGTCCACTGCAGGGAGAGAGGTTACTGTATAGCAGGGGTGCCCAATACGTCGATCGCGATCGACCGGTCGATCGCGAAGGTAGTGTGGTCGATCGCATGGCATTGAGGAAGGGATTTTTTTTTTTTTTTTTTTTTTTTACTGTTTTTCCACTGTTTCCACTGTTTTTCCACTGTTTCCACTGTTTTTCCACCGTTTCCACTGTTTTTCCACTGTTTTTCCACTGTTCCACTGTTTTCCACTGTATACTCAGTGTATATATATATAAATAAATATGTTTGGTAGATCACTTTGACTTGGTCATTTTAAAAGTAGCTCCCAAGCTGAAAAAGTGTGGGCACCCCTGCTGTATAGCCTACTGGCCGGTGTTGTGTCAGAAAGTGATTTGCTGCCAGAAACTGATTTCGATCCACGGGACCGCGCATAGCGCTGCCTCAGTGCCTCTACCCACCCTGTGCACCGACCCACCCGGCCTGCCTACCCGGCCCAGCTCACACCTTCTCCGGGCAGTCCCCCCTCCAGGACACGGCACACTAGCCGAACACTTAAAAGCACCCCTCCCCGCGCTACACACAGACTCCCGCCCCGCCAGACCCTCGTTCCCCTGGTAATCCAATTGCTTACGCAAATCACTTTTTCGCACAAAACCATGACAAACAAATTCTCATTGTTAAATCAAGGTGTGTTTTTTTCTGCAGCGTAGGTTAGTTGAAAATCAACGTGGCATTCTGAGGAGGGAATTGTGTCCACGCGTGAGCCGTGCGTAATGGGCCTATCCAAGCGAGGATTTACTGCACTGCGCCGGATAATACTTTCTGCGCTCAGGCGTACGCCTGGCGTAGTGTTTTTTTTTGCGCTAAGACCAGCTATTTGGTGGCGTTAAAATTAAGAGCACCCAAGACAATTTCTTCTAACACATTGCGCTGGAACGCCTATTTTGGCACGGGCAACGCTCAAACCTCTGTTTATGCTCGGAACATAGCGACGGTATCTTCGGCAGAGCGCAAAATGACACTTGCGGGAGGCAGATGATAGGCTAGAAGTGGGCGGAGTTCTCAGCATGCCCTGGGGTAGTGTGTTTTGTTTGTAGATTTTTTTGTCAATGTTTGTCAATGTGTTTTGGAGGTTAAAAGGACTTCTTGTTCTATATGCATGATGTTAGTTATCTGCAAAGTTATGTGTTGACTAATAGTGCTGTTCTGCATGCTATTAATACAAACTTGAAATGTTGGCACCATGGGTGAGTCTGGTGTGCAGTGCAGTGACCCCGTCTGAGATGCTGTGTGTGGGTCAGTGTGTTAAATACAAATAAACGGCATTTCCTGTAGTCTTGCAGCATAGCCTATGTTTTGGGGCACAGGATCTGCTCTTAAAACGAGATGTTTTCTTTCTATACGTGTCTTGCTACAATAGCATAACATTTGTTTGGGGAGGGTGAGGGTCAATCATATTTTTACCAACACTTGTGGAGTTTCAAGGAAAAATTAATTTTGATCAGAGAAGGATCCCTCCAGTGACCCCCCTTCTAAAAATCAAACAGTCCCTTAGTAAACATTGAAAATAGGAGGGGTCCAAGGCAACTTAGTGTTCTCGTCTGTTGGTTATCTGAAGATAGTGTGCAGAAAACCATCCTCATCTGCTAAGATCCAAATCCAGGAAGTGTATCTTGTCTTTTCTGTGTTCACCTTTGTATTTGATTCCATCTCTTTCACCCAGTGAAGCTGCAGCAGCCCAGCATCCGGTGTCCTGAGGGTCCAGAGGTCACTAGGCGTCACAGCTTCTCCATCACCTGCTCCATTCACCCCCAGTTTCCCAGAGGCGTCTTCTATCTCACCTTGTCTGGCTCCAACAGCATTTACAAGAAGCCAGCAGTCGACTACTCAGCCTCCTTTGACTTCCCTGTAGCAGAGTATGAACACCAGGGCAACTACAGCTGTGTGTATGAAGTGGAAGTCTCTGGACGGAAATTCAATTCTACTGCAACACAGCTGATGGCTGTCATCATTAAATGTAAGTGGGCAGAACTTAAACTTAACACCTTAAGTGCCATAGCCGAAATAATTCGTCTTACATAATCCAACGCTTAAGTGCCAGAGCCGAGTTTACTCGTCTTACATAAACATTTTTTTTTTTTTGACGCTGGGACATCAATCAACAACTTTTACATCTTCGAGATCACTATTGGAGCAAGATAATGTGTATAATCTATTTTACCGACCCACTAAGTGTTGACAGTGCTCCCCCAGACGACCGAAATCAAAGAAAAAACTGCCGCGGGACCAAGCCGTTCAAGGAAATGCCGTGGCGATTTTACAGTAATCCACTTGTCTTGCCTGAGAGCGGCCGCGCACCGGCAGCAGCACACAGAGAGCGGAGAGCGATTTGCAAAATAGATCATAGGTGAAACACACTTTGAAACACCTCAGAAAGGCCATAATCAACATCTGCCCATCGCCCACGCATTCCCCGGCCCATCTTGACTCGCACAAGGAGCGTCCGCACGCAGGCAAGCAGGCAGGCAGGCACACAGGCAGGCAGCAGCAAAAGCGCTTCTGACACGCCCGCTGTACAGCCAGGAGGAAGGAGGAGAAGACACACGGAGGGAGGAGTTTGAATGAGAGGGGTGTTTCCTGTTGTTATGGAGGAAATTACTGTTCAAAACTATTGTTTAGAATGTCTGACGGTCTTACTGATGCCAAAAATGAATGGTTAAAGTGACTGTTTCACAAAAAGCCATTTATCTCTGAATAAATTTCCAGACGCTGAAACCATGCTGTACTCAACGGCTAATATCTACATAACTACTAACTCTGCAAACTAACTCTTTTAGACAGAGAAAGCACACATTCTATTAGTTATTTTTAGATGATTGGTGTTCATGAATTCTTAACAGAAAAGAATCCTCGGCTGTTGCTAAAATGAGCCAGAATCGTCAAAAACACCCCTGGCACAACTTACCTACAGGAATGAAAACATGGCTGGCATTCAATGTGTTAAAGACGCTATGAAACAAAATCTTTACGTCATGGATTTGATGCATTTCCTTTTGAAACAGGATGTTTGGCAGAACTTTATGGAATAAAAAAAGTATTGAAAGTGAAAAAAGTCTAAGCCAAGTGTGCAGAAACCACCCTCATATGTGCTAAGACACAAAATCCAGGAAGTGTATCTTGTCTTTACTGTTTTCACTTTTGTGTTTGATTTTGTCTCTTCCCTCCAGTGGAGCAGCAGCCCAGCATCTCGGGTCCTGAGGGTACAGAGGTCACCAGAGGTCACACCTTCAACATCACCTGCTCCATTCCCCCCCAGTTTCCCGGAGGCGTCTTCTATCTCACCTTCTCTGACTCCAACAGCATTTACAAGAAGCCAGCAGTTGACCACTCAGCCTCCTTTGTCTTCCCTGTAGCAGAGTATGAACACCAGTGCAACTACAGCTGTGTGTATGAAGTGGAAGTCTCTGCACGGAAATTCAAATCTACTGCGACAAAACAGATGGCTGTCTTCATTAAACGTAAGCGGGCAGAAGTTAAACTTAAACACCATTTACAGCTGGTTTTTAAATGTGACCTATATCCGTACACAGGGACTCAAAGTTATAGTAGAAACGTAAGTAACTAAAATCTGACATTTTAGGCGAAAATAACTTAAGGTGAAATATTCTTCCTTCTCAGTCACAGTGTGGTACGGCAACACTACCGCCCTTGAGAGGAAACGGTTGGAAAGGGTCCCACATGGAAAGAATCTATATGAACATATATGCAACTATATGCAACCTATATGCAACCTATATGCAGCATATATGAGCATATAGGCCATATATATGCCGCATATAGGTTGCATATAGGCCAGATTTAGGTGCATATATGCGCATATAGGAGCATATAGGCCATATATATGCCGCATATAGGTTGCATATAGGCCAGATTTAGGTGCATATATGCGCATATAGGAGCATATAGGCCATATATATGCCGCATATAGGTTGCATATAGGCCAGATTTAGGTGCATATATGCGCATATAGGAGCATATAGGCCATATATATGCCGCATATAGGTTGCATATAGGCCAGATTTAGGTGCATATATGCGCATATAGGAGCATATAGGCCATATATATGCCGCATATAGGTTGCATATAGGCCAGATTTAGGTGCATATATGCGCATATAGGCCACATTTATGCCGCATATAGGTTGCATATAGGCCAGATTCAGGTGCATATAAGTGCATATACCGGGCATATAGGTCTCCTATAGCTTCTTTATATCCACATATAGGTACTATATGTGCACATACAGGGCATATATGTCTCCTATATAGCTTCATTATATACACATAAAGGCCCTATATGTTCATAATACAGGTCATATAGGTCTCACTTCTTTATATCCACATATAGGCCATATATGTACACAATACAAGGTATATGCCTCCTATATAGGTCATTTACAAATCTGTTTGTATACACTGTGTCATAATCCATATATACCCAGCGAGCACAAAACGTTTTTTCAACGTTGATTTTTAGTTTAAATCTGGGTGATATTGGGTTTGAACGTCTAAGACCTAATTTCACCCTCTTTTCAACCGGCTAAAATGCGGTTACAACGTAAACGTGTAAAAAAACACAATTTGGTTCATCATATTGTTAAAACATTTGTTGTAGTTTGGAATAGAGACAATATTGATAGTGTGTGAATTGGCATTTTATTGTCTTTTATTGTGTAACTGAGAGTTGAAATCTGATCTACACGAAAACTACATTTCAACGCATTTTGAGCATCTGAAGCCGTACAGCCTACAGACTATAGATGCACACACACACACAACATCATTTTAGTCTGTTACGATCGTACGCATCACATAACTTCCCGATCGCTGACAATTGTGGTCTACGTTGTGTGCGAGAGAGTATATAATGTGCCCGGCTCTCTAGTTAGTACAAGAAAATGTATAGCTCAGCACTAGAGCGCACGGCTTGAACCTTGGAGAACGGGGTTCGAATCCCGTGTGCGCTGCTATTTTTTTTTTTTTTTAAACCCTACATATAGGTACATATATGTACATATAGGTTTCCCATATATGGTGCATACATAAAATTGGCCGATTTCCTATATTATATGTACATATAGGTACATATATGTACCTATACATATAGGTACATATATGTACATATAATATAGGAAAACGGCCAATTTTATGTATGCACCATATATGGGAAAACTATATGTGGCCCTATATTAAAACATATAGGGTACATATAGATTCTTTCCATGTGGGGTGGTACGCATAGCGTCCAAAATCACCGGCCACGACCTTCCATCCATTTCCTCCATCTATGCCACACGCACCAAACGCAAGATGCAGAGGGTGATCGCCGACCCCTCCCACCCTGCTAGCTCTCTCTTTAAACCCCTGCCCTCAGGTAGGAGGCTTCAGTCTCTGAGGTGCAGGACCTCCCATCTCAGCAACAGCACTTATCCCGAGGCGATTCACCTCCTGAACTCTGACTCTCTTTGCATTCGCACCTTAAATCGCACCTTAAATCCTAAGGCTTGAATTGAACTTGAACTTGAATTGCACTTTATAGGCAGCTCGAAACTGCTTTTATGAACAAATGCTGCTTGTAATACTGTGCACTTTATTTATTTCAGCCTCTCTCATATTTTATGTAGTTTTTTTTTCACTTTTTTTATTCTCTTCTGTGTCTGAATCTGTGAGTTGTCATGTCTGTTTTTATGTCTGTTTTTTAGAGCTGCACTGAAACAAATTCCAATCAACTCTGTTGACATGGCAATAAAGTATTGAATCTTAAATGGAGCGGAGCGCAGTAGGCATATGCGTGGTAATGCCATGGTTTCTTTGATCTCATTCTGCTCAACATGGCCATGTTATAAACAGACTAGATATTAGTATGAGGAGTTAAGTTAATCAAATTAATTGAAGCTCAAACTGTGTCTAGAAAACTTGCAGTCTTGTTTATTGATCACTATTTTGCAGTTAAGACTCCACCGTTTTGACACATTGTACCAGGACATATAACAACCAACATGAAACATACTCTTTATATTTTTGCACGATTTGAGCAAATATACCTGCTTTTGTAATAATACAAACTGTCACAGTAGTAAACCTCAAAGGAGGGCAAACGTGTTACGACCGGTCTAGGGTCAGGCCGCAACATAAAAGAGCGAGGCTTTAAAAAGGCAGAAAGGGCCATTTATTTTACATAATAAATATTACATCATACACTGAAAGTTTAGACAAAGATATGGATGTTCCAGAAGCATTGATTTCAGGGATAACCAATGCCAAAACTATAAAGAAACAAAGCAAACAACCCCCCCCCCCCACTAGATAATCCCTACCAGAAAGTAAATAACCAAAAGACATTAACTAAAGCCTAACTCCCTAACTAAATAAACAGGAGAAAACAAAACCACAACAAAAATGGCAGTTAACCCCTACTGCTTCTCAGAAGGCAAGCACACACAGACTCCAGCACCAACAATGACAGTCATAGCTAAAGCTAACATGGTGTTGAGGAGTGAGGAACAAATGGGGGAGAATGACCACAGCACGGCATAGCCACAGCCCTCTCCCCACCATCTTGCTGAATCCAGGGAGCTATCTTATTTTTGGCGGCCATTTTTGCCTGATCTGCTGATGGGTGCTTCTTCCGGTGTGATCCTCCCAGCCTTGTTGCTGACAGCTTGACACCCGTCTGGGCGAACGTTGCAAATCACTAATCAGGTCCAGCTTGGCAAAAATCTCGTCGATAAATATCCCTTTAAGAGCGCAGTGCATTAATGGGTAATCGCCTGCTGTGCTAATATTATTAGCTAGTTAGTTAGTTATGTTACATGGCAGTAAAACGCCACTAAATGACCAAATTGATAGAACTTTTAACCATTTCGAGTAACACTGTTTCCATACGGATCACCAGCGTTAGTTTGTTGGGGGACACCTCGGCATTCCGAAATGTCGGCACTCCGAAATACCGGCATTCCGACAAAATTCTAACCCTAACCTCGCCATTGCGAAATAACCCTCCCCCAGACCCTAACCCTAAACCTAACCTCTCCCACCCCCCACGCCTAAGCCTAACCTAACCTCTCTGCGAAACATTTTTTGGAGATAAAAAAGGGCCGCCTCTCCGAAAGCATAGAAGTCAATGATCGGAATGCCGACACTTCGGAATGGCGAGGTGTCCCCAGTTTGTTGTTTATAACGTGGCTATATTCATAACGTTTTATATCTCGGATGCGTTATTTCGAATCCCACATAGGTTACGCGAAACCCCACATAGGTTACGCCTCGAATACCACATAAGTTACGCTAAAAGGCACATAGGTTACGCTAAAACCACCACCGCAAAGCGTGTGGGTTTCAGGACGAAACACTCTCGAGCCACTATCGTCATCTTTAGAGCACAATATTCCTGGAATGCAAGTTTAACTAAACAGTTACATGTCCTCTGCATTCTACATAAAATTAAGATATTACGGGTTGTTTTATTTTGTATGTTAAATACTTATTGGCCAAGTTATGTTCAATTCAGCCAGGGTACAGGGACTGAGTGTAGCCATATTTTCAAATCAAGTAGAATACCATTTAGGAAATGGCAAGCTGCAACAATAAGTCAGGTTAAACCGGACCTTGTACGCACAATTATTTTTTACAGTGGGGCATTCAAAAATAAGGTGGATAAAGGAAGTGAACTGCGGAGTCGACCAATCCGCAGCCACCACTGGCCAATCACTGCTGATTGCCATCACCTGTTAGAAGAAAGATCCACTCACAACAAGAACTCAAGCACACATCCACACCACATGCAAACAGGGAAGAGAAACAGAACATACAATACACATATGGCCTATAGGGCCGTAACACATAGGCTATTAGCTTAAGCCTAATTTCAAGGCATTTAAAATTACTTTGGTCCCCAAAATTGAAATCCTGGCGCAATGGGTGTGTTGTTGTAAATCATTCTATCTGAATATATCTTCTTACTGACATATTCTACCAATTATGTTGTTCTTTGTTTATCATAACTTTTTAGACGGACCTCCAGGGGCGGCTGGAATGTTTTTGTTCAGGGGGGCTATGGTTAAATCAGTATGATAATCATAAGGAAATCATAAGAAAATTAGCAAATATTGATGCGACCAACCTCACAACAGTGTAATCCTAATTTAAAATGGGATAGGCCTATAATTCCTTGCTAAATCTCACTTCAAACGGTCCCTTCCCACGAAGTCTCACTCCTAACTTTTGGTGAAACTTGGTAGCTCTGTATCGTTCTAATCATGGTGCATTTATGGTCATTGGAAATTACTTACATCGGAATTACTTTCCAGTGATACCAAGCATGGTATTGTGGACTGACAAGAAAATTATTACAGACGTTTTGATCACAAACTTATCTTATAGTTACGAAATTTATATTTGTACAACTTTATTGTTAAAATACATCATAATAAGACGTAGTTTGGACAACATACAATTGGTTTATGAATTGTGAAAGTTGAAAACCACAAGTCAAAACAGTATATTCTACAAATCATCTTAAATCACCATTTTTCATAAATATGTGGGTGGGGTTGACCCGGTAGGCTACTGCATCTCTCAGAATTAACAGGTTTTAATTTAGTGGATGGATGGACTTTTTTTCATAGAGATAGTGTTCTTATCTGTTGGTTATCTGAACGTAGACGTGTGCTGAAAACCAAACTCATCTGTGCTAAGATCCAAATCCAGGAAGTGTATCTTGTCTTTACTGTATTCACTATTGTGTTCAATTTTGATTTTCCTCAGTGAAGCCCAGCATCTCCCTGACGTCTCCTCCTGCCTGGCTGGCCTGGGGTCCTGAGGTCACCAGGGGTCACAGCTTTGTTATCACCTGCTCCATTTCCACCCAGTTTGCTGGAGGCATCTTCTATCTCATCTTCTCTGGCTCCATCAACAGCATTGACAACAAGCCAGCAGTCAACCACTCAGCCTCCTTTGACTTCCCTGTAGCAGAGTATGAACACCAGGGCAACTACAGCTGTGTGTATGAAGCCAACGTCTCTCAACGGAAGTTCAATTCTACTGCAACAGAGCTGAAGGCTGTCATCATCAAACGTAAGCGGGCAAAACTGAAACGCCCATGAAAAAAACATCTTTATTTCCTGGATTTGATGCATTTCCTGTTGAAACAGAATGTTGAGGTGGGATTTAATGCAGTGCAAACAATGCATGTCTAAACCAATGGAATATCAGTCAGGGAGATAACTTACTACACTTACTATAACAAAACAATGTTACAGAAGCATAACGATAGTAACGTTAAGCTATTTGCGACTTTTACATCATCCACACACACAAGACGGAAAAGTTATTTGATGAATTGGCGGAGCTTCTGGGTGGTAAATCGATTAGCTATATTAGCCACATTAGCATTGGCTAACATTACCCTGTGTATCTTCTTCGCTGGTTTATTTATTTACGGGCTGAAGCGCAGAGAGGCAGACTCGTCACATCCGCAGGATTTTCTGCAAAACCTCGGCTCGAGTCATCTCGAATCTAGTCTCATGTGGTCAGACCCAACATCTTACATCAGCACGGCTGGCTACTGTGAGACTCTCCTGAATCCAGCTCCTAGAAATCACCACAACTTAGGAATGGCTGGACGCAGAGAGATGCAGCTGGCCTCATTTTTGTCTCGCGATATTCGGCAAATAATGATTTTGAAAATGTACTTTCAGAGGCTGTAGTGGGCTCAGTTTCAAAGCCAGGGTGAAGTTTCTGGTATCATATGAAACTATGGAGACCCACAGCATTGATTGGTACCATGTCAACCATGTCAGTCTAGTCAGGAAGGTGGCTAAATAACATCCCATATTTAGGCAAAGTTTTTTTTTGGGGGGGGGGGGGGATCAAAGAGGTCCTCCTTTTACAGCCTAATGTTGGCAGGTGTGTGTGTGTGTGTGTGTGTGTGTGTGTGTGTGTGTGTGTGTGTGTGTGTGTGTGTGTGTGTGTGTGTGCGTGTGTGTGTGTACACATTTTGAACCAGTAGCCTTATGTTGTTATTTAGCCTTTATGATGCAACTGCATGCTTAAATCAGCACAATGTATTTTATGGGGGAAAACATGTTTTTCACACTTCTGCAGTGGAAGTGGTCCCTGTGAAATTTCGTTTGGTACTTTGGTACTTGGTCTGAACAGTTTGAGAACACCTGGCCTACCATAAAACACTGCAGGGAAAAACTCATGGCGTGCTTTATTTAGTGTTTAGGTGTTTGGCAAACCAGTTTAGACATGTACTTGATCCACTCAGCAGCAGCTGCTGAGCGACACCTAGTGGTAAAATGTGTGTCCTTTAATTTGGTATAGTAGTTCAGTGTTGGGCACAATATCAAACCGGTTTTAAAATGTTTACACCGGCCAAACTAATTGTGTGCGTTTCACGCGGTCACCACACACCTGACCCTGATGGATGGAGAATGGAGGAAGGGGGAGCATTCACTCATTGGTTTAAAAAGAGAGAGAGAAAAAACCTTATTCACATTAATTGCTTCCCGATTCTTAAACATGGTTTAAGTCTTGCTGTATTTTACTGTATAGTTAATATCTGAATGATGATACAAAGTCCACATACAGTATCTGAATGCTGCATTAAAATCACAGGTTAAAATATGAGGAGTGTGGAGGGGGCGGGGGAATCAATTAACTTTAAAATGATAAAAAAGGTAATTTTACAATTGTTGAATCAATCTTTTTATCAGTGTTATGGTTTCACAGTTTCTGCCAATCATCCTCTCATTTTGTTGTTGCAATACCCTAACTGACAGAGAAATACAATCTCAGAGAAATTAATCTCAGAAAGACTGACATGTGATGCGCATTGTTTTGGAAATATGACTCATAGTCTATAGAAGTGTATGATGGGACTTTCCCCTTAGTCTAGGGTAAAAAAGAAAGCAAAGAATTGCAACAGGCCTTGTGATTCTTATGCTTATCTCCTGATTTGATACTATCACACAGTGATCAAACAGTGATACTATCACACAGTGATGAAACAGTGATACTATCACACAGTGATCAAACAGTGATACCATCACTACACACAATACAAGTATCGCAATATTAACCTCTGCACGTGTTTTGCCTCTCAGCATCTTTGGTGCTGCTGGTCTCCATGGTAACAGCCGGCTCCCTGCTGCTGCTAGTGCTAGTGGTCTCGGTGGTCGCATGTCTGGTCTGCAGGAGAAGACGACGAGCCAAGCAGCCTACTCAGGGTAAAGTTACTTTTTTAGCAAACATTGTTTGCTAAAAACAATGTTTGATAACATTGGTAGCAGCTATGGCCTTTTTCCTTGTGATTCTAACAGGAGGAGGCAACAGATTTCAAACTAGATTGTTTTACTTGGAAAAACATAAATGACATGATGAAAAGTGCCCAAACAAAATTCGTCCAGATTCCTCTGCTTATTGTGCATGCATCCACAATCTGTCAGTTTAACTCCAGTTTTCTGTTGCTTACGGAGATACACTTTGTACTCTGTAATGCAGTGCTAATCCTTTTCATGTGAAGGGCCCCTAAACTGACACAAATTAGACCATGGACAGGGCTGGACTGGGACCAAAAAAGCTACCTGCCATGTGTCAGACAGGCCCACAATTTCGAATCGGCCCAATTTTTCGAGCTCGCGCTCGCATGGGTTGGGGATTTACTTATAAAGCCACATGTTATGACCCAGTCTAGGGGTTTTAGGCGTAATGATGTTGCAGCATTGAATAAACGTGCCCAGTGAGAACTCAACGTTTACTTATTAAATAGACATAAGTACAGTACTAAACATAACAACACTGATTTTTTTTTAACGCAAATACAAGTGTATTGATTGTTGTCATGTTGGCGTCCCTCCCTACCACTAGGAATCAGTATTGTTATAGGTGAAACTATAAAACTAAACTAAAACTTAGATACTCAAAACCAAAAAATATAGAGTAGATTACTTTGGACATAATATAGCCACACAAACATTTCCCATATGTCTGATGTATCTTTCCCCATAGTCTGTTACAACTCAACTCATTCCATGCCTGTATTTGATGGAGCAAGCAAGCAAGTCATTGGAAATGAAATATTGTTTATAAGTTACTCTAATAAGCACAGTTTAGATATTAATCTAAACGTTATAAAAACGTGAAAATCATAACGTCGTTGTTGCCGTTTAACCCATCTGGCTACCACCATGAATAACGTTACGTTAGCTACTGTAGCTCACTCATCGATTACCTAGCAGTGTGCACCAATCCTAAAAGTTGTAATTTTGTTGAAATTAAGTAGTGCTTGGTCGATCATATGTACGCCGAATTTACCAGCAGGCTCTACGAATTTGTGAAGGCCTTTAGGTAGTTTTCTACCAGGTAGGTGCGATTGCCGATATCAAGGAAGGCAGTGTGTTAAATTGCCACATTTTCTAATAGAGTTTGGCGTGTACCGCATCAAGGCTACAAGCCAGCCCAGAATCCTATCGCTTGGTCAAATTCAAATAGCTGCCACACTTACCTCAAACGAGTGAGACGCAGACGAACTTAGAGGGCCACTCCAGAGACCAGAATCATTCATTATTGACGCCTGAATGGACTGCGGTCACGCCATCCGCACTTTGAGGAAGCGTAGTCGCGCTATCTGCACGTAAAATCCATTGAGCGTCTACTTCGCTCTGCACGGTAAAGAGTGGGTGAGCCCCTCATGGTGCCTCCTGGTACGCCTCGTACACCCAGAAACAGATACTAATGGCCACAGAGCTTGTTGTAAACAGCACAGATAATGTTGAATGGGCCGCTAACGGCCCAATCAAATACATAATACATACTTTTTCACCAACCTGACCGGCCCACTACCCAGCGGCCCACCGGCCATCGCACCGGTAAGAATACATTGCAGTCCAGCCGTGACCATGGACCCCCATTTGATATGTTTTTGTCCCAGGGTTCCCCCTCTGATACGATTTTTGCTTTTATTACAGAAAGTATATGAAACCCATGACCAAACGAGTCATACATTCTGTCATTGTGTTATGGGTGGTATTATTGTGCAAATAAATTGTCTCCATTTTTGCTGGGGACCCCCTGCCAAACCCTCAAGGCCGCCTGGGGGGCCCCAGACCCTATTTGAGAACGACTGCTCTAATGGAAGGGATTTCACATCTACTGATTGTCTAGGCTATAATATGCCCTACTTAAAATGACTTACTACTCAAGGGCTACTAACATAGATGTAATCAGTTGCTTCCACGATTACTACTCACTATTACTACTATGGAAGAGTAACTTGTAGGAAAACACAAGCTGCTGCTGTTTCATTCTTCTTCTTCCTGTTCTGAAGAGGAGTGTGTCTTTGTAAGGAGCTGTGTGAGAATGCATGTCATGTTGGTGATGCATGTGTTTCAGTGGCCATCCAATTCAACCCGTATGAAGGCAGGTATGAGGAAGAGGAGGAGGAGGAGGCGGACTATGAGAACGTGGAGCCAGCAGACGCCAAGAGGGGGCAGGGGCGAGCAGGAGGGGCCGAGGAAGAGGAGAGGGATGAAGAGAATGAGTATGAGGTCTCTGAGGAAGAGGAGGATGATTATATTAATGTGGATGAAGAAGATGAAGAAGTCATTGAAGAGCAAGAACACAGTCATGATGATTTTGACAATGATGATGATGATGATAATGATTATGAGAATGTGGACCAGCCTGAATCCATTGCGGACATTTATGATGAACAGGACATATATGAAAACTATTAAAATAGATAAAAAATTGTTTGTAACTGGTAAAGATTATTGAACTATTTGCCAAGGAGCTTTGTACCGCTCCTCCAGTCCGCATGTCGAAGTGTCCTTGGGCAAGACACTGAACCCTGAATTGCTCCCGATGGCTGTGCCAGCACCCTGCGTGGTAGCTTGCTGCCTTCGGTGTGTGAATGGGTGAATGTAAGTACATTGTAAAGCGCTTTGGATAAAAGCGCTATATAAATGCAGTCAATTTACCATTTACAAACAAACAAAAAGTGATATGTTCATTGGCTGAAAAAAATCTACAATTTGAAAATGATGAACTTTGATCATTATCTCCCTCTATGCACTGCCTCGTAGCAGCTATGTCCTGTTGGAACAGAAATAGCCCACAATATGTACCCACAATACTCTTTCAAAATACAACTTCAGTTTAAACGTCAGGACATTTTATAATCTACTTCTAATCTCTGCAGCACATTGTACATGTGATTGAGTAGCCTATATGGCAATATATATATATATTAGTAATACATAATGTGCATGTTATAAAGCCACTTTGTTTATTAATTATTATTAACCAGTTCATTAATAAACAAGATTATTTGTGTTACCCAAATCATGTTTTCCCTAGCAGACTGCATTTAATTAGTTGACACTACTTGTTTTTAAGACACATTCGTTATTACAACACATTATTATTATTATTTTTAATAGCCTACTTTATTTTTCATGATTTTATACAGGTGAGACATTGAACAAAAAATAAATAATATGCGCACATCAAAACAAAACATAACGGGGTGTGAGTGGGTTATGGCGATTGTATCATTTTTAAATCAGTTTCCCTTCATTTGTTTAACTATCAGACAAGTTGTCATCTCTTTGTGTCAAGTTACAATATGCATCCCACTTTGCCCAAAGAGCATCACCTTTGTCTTGTTGCAGCCTTAGACTGAAGGTCATGCGTTCCATACATTGAATGTTTTTAATTATGTCCATCCATTGATTGATGGTAGGAGGTTCCCAACAGAGCCACCGCCTCGTTATGGCCTTTTTACTCGCCGCCATAAAGATTTTCAGCAGCTATCTGTCACCTGTCCTGTGGGTATTCCTGAGTCCATGTTCCCCAAGTAGAAAGACAGGTATGTGAATTCAATATCATAACAGAAGACTTATTTGATGGTGCTGTGTACATCCTCCCAGAAAGGTTTAAGAACAGGACATCCCCAAAATGTATGTGTGGCCCGCCGTACTGTCCCCACACTCTCTCCAACACTTGGCTTGTAGTCCGGTCTGCCTGGACTTTTGTTTTGGAGTAATACAAAATCTGACAGTTTTTTCCAGGAGAAGTCCCTCCACTGTTGAGAGGCTGTAGTGGTGATTTGTGTATAAATAATGTCCAACCATTCATCAGGTGTAATAACATTTCCCAGTTCTTCTTCCCACTTTATCCTTACCTAATCTGTTGATCTTTCCTGCAGATTACTCAGATGATGGCTATTCGATTGTCTGCTTATATGAATGTAGCCTCAACATGAGACTCCTTGCCTGCTGCTGCAGAGTCTCAACATTTCGCAGACACAGGTCGCTGCACTTACCTCGCCGCCACGGATTTAAAGTGAGGTCTCCAGACCATAGTTCAAGCAGAAGGCCACTCACGCGTAATCCGATCTCAACGTGGTCAAAAAATCCTAGTATGACGTCTGCTATGACGTCAAACATGACGTCAGTTAATCCTCATATATATAGCAAGGGTTCTACGTCACCTCTCTCTCTCTGGCCGATCATAGCAGCAGCAGCCCACGGCAGTCCATCTCCCTTGAAGCCGGCCTCCGAAGCGTTGTTTTGCACCAGATCCGCAGACCGAATCAGCACCCACGGGCCTTCTCTACCCGTGGATATTCCCATTCCTGGCATGTCGAGTTCCGAGCCGGAGCAGCCCACGGACCGTGACGGCAGCCTAGACATCGGTCCCCTGTCCGGCCACGGAGCGTACTTGCCTTCCGAGGTGTCTGACGAGGACGTTGGCGAAGCGACCGGACCACGGGCTGCCAGCATGGCCCCGACGAGAAGGCCCAGCGCGCGTTCCCGTGGCACGGGGCGCGCCACTGCGACGGCCCGTGTATAACAGAGGACGAAGCGCCGCGCCGTGGACGCCCAAAAACGCGTGCGAGCGTGCCGGAGGGAGAGGCCGCTCGGCGCGGACGTGCGAGAGGCCGCGGGCGAAGACCAGTGGAGGCGGCTGCCCCGAGAGCCGGGAGCCGCCGGGGAAATGCAGGCCGCGGGGCCGCCGCGAGACGCCACGTACTTCCTGGTCGGGAACCGGCTTGGAGAAGCGCTGAAGCTGGAGTTGCCGTAGCATCTCGGGCACTCCGGGCAGACCGAGAGGTCCACGGGGCGAACGGCCCATTCTGGCGGCGACAGCTGAAGTGTAGTGCAGTTTGCTTTCCCTTCCAAATCCAGCGACGTAAGGTGGTCCATTCACGAGGGGAATAAGCACTCCCAGGAATACATGGACGATAAAGGTTTAACGTTACATGCAGTTGAGCAGAGGGTCGCACTCGGCAGTAAAACCCGCATCCATGTAACGCTGATCCATCGGGTGTCCTGTTCTTTCTGTCACGAAGACTATAATCCACCAGATCACATGACGTTTTGTCATCAAGTCTTTAATCCACCGTCACACTTCAGGACATCCTCTTAATCCAAAACAGAGCGTGAAAAGTAGCTGTCTCTCTCCTTGTTGTCGTGTTTGCGAAACGGAAGTTTACGGTAACCAGAGACCTTTTATTGTAAAGATGCGACAGCACACAGCCAATCCGCCATTTTGGAGACTAAGCTTCTGCCCCAGCAAGGAGCCGTATTCCAGGCCAAAATGGCCGCAGCGCTGTTTTCAAAAAGGCACTATATACTCTTGCCTTCTCATTCTCAATTATCTTTGCTGTTACACGCAGCTGAGTTTGTTTATTTTCTACCTCTGGGTCCCCAGTGACCCCACGTGACTGATGGTGACTGATAAATTAAATTAGGAAGCTTCCGTGATGATGACAATGATAATTTCTTAACTTTAGCCGATCTGAGGGGGTTCATTTGAACAACAATCTTAAAAAAAAAAAAAAAAAAAACGGTGTAAACTCTACCACGACGGCAAGAACCACGCGGGCAGAACCTACCCCGCCTTCCTGGAGCCCGACGACACCTTCATAATACCAGACTCAGCCGTAAGTCGCCAAAAGTCAAGAGTGCCTGCCGTAAAGAGCTGTAAGTCGCCAAAAGGTCGAGAGTGCCTGCCGCAAAGAGCCGTAAGTCGCCAAAAGTCGAGAGTGCCTGCCGCAAAGAGCTGTAAGTCGCCAAAAGTCGAGAGTGCCTGCCGCAAAGAGCTGTAAGTCGCCAAAAGGTCGAGAGTGCCTGCCGCAAAGAGCTGTAAGTCGCCAAAAGTCGAGAGTGCCTGCCGCAAAGAGCTGTAAGTCGCCAAAAGTCGAGAGTGCCTGCCGCAAAGAGCTGTAAGTCGCCAAAAGGTCGAGAGTGCCTGCCGCAAAGAGCTGTAAGTCGCCAAAAGTCGAGAGTGCCTGCCGCAAAGAGCTGTAAGTCGCCAAAAGTCGAGAGTGCCTGCCGCAAAGAGCTGTAAGTCGCCAAAAGGTCGAGAGTGCCTGCCGCAAAGAGCTGTAAGTCGCCAAAAAGTCGAGAGTGCCTGCCGCAAAGAGCTGTAAGTCGCCAAAAGGTCGAGAGTGCCTGCCGCAAAGAGCTGTAAGTCGCCAAAAGGTCGAGAGTGCCTGCCGCAAAGAGCTTCCCTCGGGCTTTGACTAAATAAAGCGAAGCTGACTGACAAGTTATTTGGCCTGTGATCTGACTATTCTACCCAGCGGGCATCTCAGCCTGCCTATCTCCGACGCCTAAGCGGAAATCGCTTCTGGCAAATGGCCAGCGGGAGTCACAATAATAATAATAATTATAATAATAATAATTACAACAATAATAATAATAACCACGCAAGGGGCCATTCTAACACCCCTGGCCCACGGAGCTTGTCTGAGCATCAGCTAGAATGAGTGTTACTGCATAACTTCGGACCGAAGCCAGACGGCCCAGGGAATGCTGACGTCTTTCCGTGTTAAGCTACCCGGCCTTAATACACCACCTCCTGTTCTTAACGAATTTCAAAGTAAAATGCCTCTGGCATCTCTTCAGAAGCAGAATCAGAATGACTAAATGATCCCCGAGGGGAAATCGGGACAGGTTACAGTAGCTCGCTCACAGTACACACATAGCTTAAAATAAAATAAACAGTAGTAAATGCAACGCAAATGCAATATTAAGCAATAAGCAAAAAAAAAAAAAAAAAAAAAAAAAAAAAACCCCACAACATAGCATAGAATAACTAGTAAATGCGCTAGAAGCAAAAAAAATAAATAAGTGGAATGTCTAAGTAGCAAAATACAAAACACGTCAGGTAAGTATACATTCCGTGTCAATTATCATTATTGCACCCTGGACTATATTAAGTCAGCTTGCCCTATACGCCACACTTGGCTCAGCCAGGCACAGTTAACCTATCGGCTGGCTCAGTCTCAGGGAGACTGAGCGTCTCCGAGGTGCTCTTTAAGAGAGGCATTAAATAGACTAATGGCCACAGGCAGGAATGATTTCCTGTGCCTCTCCGTACTGCATCTAGGTGGAATCAGTCTCTCACTGAACGTACTCCTGCGTTCGACTAGCACGCCGTGGAGTGGGCGCGAGTCATTGTTCACGATGGAGCGTAGCCTGGACAACGTTCTCTTCTCTGACACCGCAGCCAGAGAGCCCCGCTGCCCCAGCACACAATAGCATACAGGAAGGCACTAGCCCCCTTCTGCCCTTTCTCGTTCATGGCTCACTACGTCAAGCTCAGGCCTCGGACCGGCCCCTCGGCTCCCCTGCTCCTCATCGCACCCTGTCACCACACGACAAGATCCCGGTTCACCCTGCACCTCAAGCAGACGCTCCAGCAATGCAACCCCCGACGAAGGACTACTCCAGCCACTCCTTCAGGATCGGAGCGACCACCTCGGCCGCCGAGCAAGGAGTGCCCTCCGCCTCCCTCCAGCAAACGGGCCGCTGGCCCTCATCGGCACATCGTCACCGCCCGGAACAATTCCCCCTTCTGCCCCTTCTCGTCCATGGCTCACTACGTCAGGCTCAGGCCTCGGACCGGCCCCTCGGCCCCCCTGTTCCTCATCGCACCTTGTCACCACATGACAAGATCCTGGTTCACCCTGCACCTCAAGCAAACGCTCCAGCAATGCAACCTCCCGACAAAGAACTACTCCAGCCACTCCTTCAGGATCGGAGCGGCCACCTCGGCCGCCGAGCAAGGAGTGTCCTCCGCCTCCCTCCAGCAAATGGGCCGCTGGTCGTCATCAGCATTCTCCAGCTACATCCGCCCGGAGCAGGCGGCCATACTGGCGGCCCAAAGAACCCTCCTCCCTTAAATCGGTGAGCATGGCAACAAACAATGTCCCGGACTTCCGTGCCGATGAAGAAAATGTCTCGTTGGTGGTGGCTCCCCGAAAGCACGGCGCCAGCAAGGCGCAGTAAACTCCCTGGCTCATTTTTTGGGGGGGAAAGAGAAAGAGAGAGCAGAAAGTCAGGGTAGTCGCGCCAAGGCAGCCAAGTAGGCCAAGCCGGGAAGCGCCAAGCTAAATTCTAATGTACCAAGATCGAAGGCCCGACCGAGTTGGGAGCGCCGGCCGCAAATAGCCGTTAGCCGCTAAAAGGTCGAAGGCCGGAAAAGTACAATCGCGAAGCGCCAAGGCGGCCAGGTAGGCTAAGCTGGGAAGCGCTATCGCGAGGTGCCCGACCGAGTTGGGAGCGCCAGCCGCAAATAGCTGTAAGTCGCTAAAAAGGTCGAAGGCAGGAAAAGCAAGATCGAAGGCCCGACCAAGTTGGGAGCGCCAGCCGCAAATAGCTGTAAGTCGCTAAAAAGGTCGAAGGCCGGAAAGTACGATCGCGAAGCGCCAAGGCGGCCAGGTAGGCCAAGCTGGGAAGCGCTATCGCGAGGTGCCCGACCGAGTTGGGAGCGCCAGCCGCAAATAGCTGTAAGTCGCTAAAAAAGGTCGAAGGCCGGAATAGTGCAATCAACTACTGGCGCCTGCAGATCTCAATTAACCTCCGGTAATCAGATCTTCCTTTTGGGGGATCTCCTAGCCCATGCAGGCGCCCTCCTCTGCCTCAAGAGCAGCGCCACTGGCCAATGGAGTCAAGCGCCAAAGCATTTGCCATGCACGCCGATTGCTAAATAAAGTTTGTCTAATCCTACCAACTGGCCTCTCCTGATTGAAGTGAGGTCTCCAGACCATAGTTCAAGCAGAAGGCCACTCACGCGTAATCCGATCTCAACGTGGTCAAAAAATCCTAGTATGACGTCTGCTATGACGTCAAACATGACGTCAGTTAATCCTCATATATATAGCAAGGGTTCTACGTCACCTCTCTCTCTCTGGCCGATCATAGCAGCAGCAGCCCACGGCAGTCCATCTCCCTTGAAGCCGGCCTCCGAAGCGTTGTTTTGCCCCACCCACCTCCCCAGTCCACCACCAACGAGTCTTGACTCCCGATCCCCCACGGGGGGGGGATCTCCTAGCCCATGCAGGCGCCCTCCTCTGCCTCAAGAGCAGCGCCACTGGCCAATGGAGTCAAGCGCCAAAGCATTTGCCATGCACGCCGATTGCTAAATAAAGTTTGTCTAATCCTACCAACTGGCCTCTCCTGATTGAACTACTTACACGTTATCAAGCACAACACAAACATACGTCATTTATGCATAATGGTTGTTTTCTTGGGTCTCGCACTAAAAATATTCCGCAGCAGCAGGCAAGGAGTCTCATGTTGAGGCTAATATGAATGGCATATTTTTAAATCTGCCTAAATCACAGCGTTTCTCTGTATTGCTCTGGTAATAACTATCACAAAAACGTAACATATAATATAATATAATATAATATAATATAATATTGCAAAGTAGCACGTTAAAAGCACGTTATAAAGTAGCACGTTGCAAAGTAAGTGCAAGCACGTTGCAAAGTAGCACGTTAAAACACCTTGCTTACCTCCATTTTGACAACTTCTCTCTTCTCTCCCAATTCTTCTTCTAGCGGTTCATGTGGGGGCAGGTGGGCGGAGTCAAACGTTGAGGTTGAGTCAAATGTTGTGCCCACGTTGAGCCACTCCACCGATCTGCGTACTGCAGTCAAGGCTACTTGCCAACATCCAGGCGGTGCTGCTGCCCAAGAAGACCGAGAAGGCCGCCAACGTAACCTGCTCCAGCTTGTCTCACATCAAGACCTATCCCTATTTTGTTTTGATGATGATGACGATCAAAATGTTCAGTATGCACAATCTGACCTCAAAATTAAAGTGAATGAGTGACAGAGCCCCAACTATCGTCATACATCATTATTTAAAATAGCCTGCGTTTTGAATCTTTACACAATGTGAACTGCTTCAACAAATATAATTCAAGACACAAAATGTTCGAAACAATTTCTATTATAGAAAAGACAACTTAATAACTGCTGCTGCAGACTGCCACAAATGTAGTGATTGAAATTGTGTATAGGCGGATTTACTTACTACTTCCCGATCTGTAACATAAATATTCAATCAAACCTTTATTTAACCAGAAAATAAAAACCCATTGAGACCATCTGGCCAAGAAGGCAAAAGCACATTACACATCGGACAAAAACAAGTACAAATACAACTTGTGTCAATAGACACACCGTCTACTCAAGTTGGAGAGTAATTAAGACACAAACTGTCTAAAATACAAGTGCAAATAAAACAGAACAATCAAACAAGCCTCCTCATAAAGAGAGACAAGAGGGTTTATGATGAGAAGTGCTACACAACAAAGCAGGAGCAGCAAGTGACAAGGGCCTCAGCTATCTGTTGCTTAAAACTATATAAAGAAACCAGAGAGGCAAGTTTAAGACGAAATAATGCAAGTTTCCAGAACAAACAGGGCGGGGTCAGATGGCTCAGAAGTAGGGCTGCAACGAACAATTATTTTGATAATAGATCTGTCAATTTCTTCTTAGAAGCAAAAGTTGTTTTAATACTTAGTTGTACTTAAGTATACTTAAGTTGTTGAGGTCGCCTAATTTCAAACTCATTGTAACGGGGTAATTTGCGTTACATAATTCCATGGACTACTGGAATGCCATTTGCATTTTTAATTGAGTCAACATATTTATTCTGAAGTTTCTTTGTATGCATATTTATCAGACCCTGTACATTACTGGAGGGGGACTCTTTGTAGTCTATCATACGTGCTTGTATACATAGGCAGTGACACATGTTATTCATTTTGGTCAATTCCGATTCAATTTGACTCAAGTTATCTTTATCTTCTTCTGTTTTATTAGCTTTTGTTTGCAAATCAACATATTTCAACATTAGCGCCTTATATTTTTCATTTTGTTCTTGTTTCAATATTTTGCATTCATGTGTAAAGAAATTCCTGAGTCGAGATTACATAGTTTCCCATAAATGGACAGCAGACTCAGACAATAAATTCAAACTTTGTATGATTGCAATGTCTTTCTTCAGATCTGTAATGACATCATTATTATTTAGACAGCTAGTATTTAATTTCCAGTAACCTTTCTTCTCGCTCTTGCCGAGACTCAGGAGAGCTTCAAGCAAGGTGATCGGAATTGACCAATACTTTAGTTTGATAATTCATGGGGGTAATGCCATCTGTTATATATATACGGTCTATTCTTGTCTCGCACACTGTATCAAAACGAGTATAATCAACTTTAGTTGGATGCAACATCCTAAATACATCACTCACACCACAGAACTCACTCATATTTTTAAGTGCCTTTCCTTCCCTGCTAGGCTTATAGGGTCGTAGAGGAATTCGGTCATTACCATCTGTATAAGCATTCATATCACCACAGAGGATAGCCAACAAATAAAAGTAAATGTAGTTTCTTAACTCTCCAGCACCCCTCCCCTTTGTGTCTCAAGTTAGCAGGAGCTACCAACATTTCCGGTTGGGCGAGTTCGCTTTGAAAACAAAAGTGAGAAAACGGATGCGCATCTGTTGATGCTTGAAAGTTCACTGAACATTAAAAACACTATTGGTTTTGTATCATTGCTGTACAGCAGCCCTGCAGTCTTGGCTCATCATTCCCTTTACATTATGTCTGACCACTGTGTGGATCTAATGGGTTTATGGCGTCTTTATTTTAATAATGCATCTATAATCCATGTGCCCAGAGAGGGATACAGACAGGCAGAGGACATGGGGACATAGGGGAACAGAGGACACATGGGGACAGAGCTATTTATGGAATAGAGCAGTGGTACTCAACCTTACCCAACTCAGGAGCCACACTGACAAAACAGCTTTGCAAGAGCCACAATCCAAAATAAGTCCCTTTCCTCCCATTACTTTATTACATTTTTATTTATGTATTTTAAGTAGCACTTAACAGAGTACATGGCTTTATTTTCAATGTGTGTGCAGTACAAACTGTGGTAGAGCCCCTCACTGCTAATAGCTTAGCGCTACAATGGCAGTCTATGGTATCTTTCCTACTCCCGTTCAGTCGCCCAAAATGCACATTCCAACAGCTCCAGAAACGCTCACATGTACAGGTTGTGACTCGTGTACTCACCACACGATGAAATAATAATCCAAAGTTACATTAAACCATCATTTTCATAGTAAATCCACACACCGAGACATAAACAAAGAGTAACCGAACTAACAGGAGTATAACCGGTTACTTCCTCGTTTGCCATGAGGCGCATGCGCTGTGTGTAGTCATGAGAACAATGCATGTTGTTTTTGCTTTTTAAAACTCTTTCTTTCTGAAAAAGTCAGAGGGTTTTACAAAAACAAAATCACAATACAAAAGCATAAATAAAATATTACATGGTTGAGGGTCGAGACACACAATTAATCATAACAATACATCAAAATAAAGTACTATTTCAAAAGGACAGTAGCCTACATTTCAAGGAACTGTTTGCTGCCTGTCCACACTTCTCTTCCTGAGTTCAGTCAGGACCTGCCTTATGACTGTGTCACTGTCAATTGCAGTTTGTTGGATGCTCATGACTGATCTGGTTTTCCATAATTTGTAAAATACTATACTAATAATGAATCTAGAGGGCATCGCCTCCTCCAGCAAACCATACATGATGGAAGTATATACGTGATGTTAAAAACCAGACCCGGATCCTCCAACATGGCCCAGACCTCCTGAGCTCTGTAACAGTCCAACTGTGTTTCATCCTCGTCACAGTAAATCATTTGATGTTTTTTGTTCTAAAGCTGCGACTCCATGAAACCACCGCTCTAACAGGAAGTCTGCCAATAAGAAATCAGCCATATGACATCTCTAATGCTCTCTGAGAGGTTCTTACTTAAAGGGATACTCCACTTTTTATGGAGTTTAGCTCTTTTGCCACATCCCCCCCATATAACCAAGATACACCATGCCTTACCGGCACTGTCCCCCACATAACCAAGATACACCATGCCTTACCGGCACTGTCCGCTCAGTTTACAGTGAGCTACAGTCGTGAAGTTAGTTAGTATCGCCATCGAATGGAGGGTAATGGTACAACGGTTAAAAATCCGCCAAAACACACATCTCATGGCGCCAAAATACATGTTGTGTTTTGGGTACTCACCACACGATGAAATATTAATCCAAAATGCACATAATCTGTCTTTTTGGAAGGAAAAGAGGTAGCCGGCACTACTTTCCAAACATGGCCGCTGACCTCTTTTCACAACAACGTACGTTTTTATACACAATTAGGCCGCCATAAAGCACATCATTAATTGTATTAAAACATATTTCACTTGGTAGGCTGTTCCAGTCTAAATGCTGGTATTCAGTCAAAAGAAATCACCATAAATTAATTCATACATAGGGTCATGTCTGGCTCTACCTCACCGTTCCTCCACAAGAAGAGGTCATCAACCCAGACAGCATTTCTAGCGATGGCAGCTTAGACATTTTTAACCAATGCAATTTCCAGTCTGACGCAAAGGTCCACAGCACCCAAAGCCTTACTTTTATACAACAGCACATGTTTTGCAACTTCCCTGGTTGTACCCCAGATTAGGTCACATTTTTCCAAGCCTTGTCTCAGACTTTGAAAACACCTGCTTTATTCCAATATCCAACATTGAAGCCAGATGTATGCAACCGCTCACTCACATTTTGCAGCACAAGGTTTATTTAAATCAGGGCTGTATATTGCTGAAGTCAGCTGAAGAATTTGCTCCACAAGTTGTCATTCTTGTGTGCAATCTCCTATTCAAACACTAGATGGCGGCAGATGCCAAATTATGAGAGCAAGAGTCAGTGTTGCCAATCAAACTATACAAACTGAAATACAGAGTTGCATTTGAAGCCATGGCAGCATGTATAGCCTAGTCTGGAAGCACACAGCTGTATGCCTAACTACACAAGAGAAGATAGCAATAGCATGCTAACATTACTCCTGGCTGCTAATGGTGAACAAGAGTTTTGGGCAAAGAGAGTTGTGTAGTCTCTCTCTGGTGTTATTTAGCCTCCACAGATCTCTGCTAAATACCAGCAGGCACCTCTGAAGTTCAGTTGTAGATGCAGACTAATTTGCTTGCGCTGTTGGGTGACCAGTTCCCAAAAGCTGTGTGATGTTAACGATCTTATTTTAAATGCAAAGAATACAGAGACTAGATTTGATCGTAGGGCAGTGAGTGACCACGGGCCGATGGTAGGCCTACATGACATGAAATACAGTATTCAGTGGAAGACCCATGTTTAAATGATGTGTTCTCAACTCTGTCTACATCAATTAAGTCTCTGAATAGGCACAGGCTAGTATGAGGCTATGGCATTATGTGTGTGTGCGTGTGTGTGTTCGCGTGCGTGTGTGTGTGTGTGTGTGTGTGTGTGTGTGTGTGTGTGTGTGTGTGTGTAGGTGGGTGTGTTTGCAGAGCTGCCAAGTCTCACCCTTTGAGAGTGAGAGTCACGCAATTTTACCTCTTCACACTCGCACACGCCACACTTGCTATTTCACACGCTCATAAAGGTTTTTCCCTCTCACTGATATTATAATATTTCCATAACTTGCTGCTTGCCGTAGTTTGAGTCTGTCACAGAGTGAGCCCGCCCTATTCTGCCTCTGATTAGCTGACCCAGATATTCTTACCCTAACCTTAACCAATCATCAGTCCCCTGCTTAAATCTAACCAACCCAACCACGAGTAGCAACCAATCAGAGGCAGAGTAGGGCGGGTCATGGAGTCACTATCCCAGGAAGAGAAGAACAACAAAACAGTTTGGCGAACAGTTTGAAAAGAAAACTCAGTTTTCTGTGTCGGCTGAATAATGCCGTGACACGCTTTCAACTGAAGCGGGAGGTCAAACGGTAGGTAACCACCTCATTTTGATCATCCAAAATACGTTATTTTTATAGAATAAAATGCGTTATAGTCACTCAGTCGGAGCAGGAGTAACATTACACAGGCTGCTGGTGAACAGCGTGGCAGGTTGCTGCGGTGGGTTTAACAAAAGACAACAACGTGAGTAATAGCAGTGTTAGTTAAAATCATCAGGTATTTGCGTGTGTGAGCTAATTGATACCTACTATGAGCTAAGGGGATTTACAGTAACATGTAGCTCTCTTTTGAGACTGTGGGTCATGCAGTCCTTAACTGCACACTTCCATTTTTGTCCATTTGAAACAAATTGAAAGATGTCAGGCAAGAAGAAGCAGAGAGACCTGCTGTCATTCTGGGCAGTGAAGGGTCAACCACCCCCTGCCAAACTTTCCAGGTCAGAGGAAACAGTGGAGGAGGCTGTGGATCTGACTTCTCTTCTTACAATTATTTTCATTTCTACTTGTGCTGGTCAATTATAAACACACTATATATAAAATAGCAGTAAACTGGTTTTTAAGTTGCACAAGTAATTGGGTGGAGAGGAGCTGCCTGAATAATGTCTGACATCTGACAGTCTAATCCTAATGTAGACTTGGACTCTGTGTACTCTATTAATTTTATAAATTGATCATATTTCTTGCATGTTCACTATTCAGAGTAAAGACAGAGAGAGAGCACGAGGAGGCTGACAGTGCAGGGAGTGCAGCTGGCATGGGGGTGAAGACTGAATAATTACATCACAACAGTAATCCTAATGTTAATTTAAATTGAGATATCCCTCTAAATCTACCCTAAAAAATGGCACACAAAAAATTGCGTCCCTTCATTGGAGTCTCACTCCTAACTGGCTGAAACTTGGCAGCCCTGTGAGTCCACTTTTTCTCTAAGTGTTACGACCTCTCATATGTTGGAAAATTCACACTTCTGTGTCTGTGATAACATTTGGCCGCTGTGCTATTGATGATGAACATAAATGGAAGTAATGTGTTATCAGGTGCTCTCAGTGTCATTCATGTGTGAATATCTGTGATTTGATTTTCTCGATGGCTATTCTATGCTTATTGACATAATGTTGATTTGTAAGTGTGGGCTGGCTAAAGCATTTTTCAGATGTTGGAGAAATTAGGTTGTGGTGGTTTGAGTTCCGGCCAGCAGGCTGTGATAGATTGCCATCGATCAGCATTTTGGCTGCTGTCCATGGTGCTGATCAAAGACTGTTTTGACGTTTCGAGGAGAGGGGTGGGTAGGGCCCAGAGCAAATATTTGCACCGGGGCCCATGGCAATGACACAATGTTACACCACTGAGTGCAGTGCTGAATGTCGTGCAATCCGGCATAGCGCCACCTATTGGCAACACAATAAGTGGTTTATCTCACTGACCTTTTGTCCGATTGACTTCAAACTTGAGTGTGCTGCTGGGAACAGCCCAGAACACACACAGACCTTACAAACATGACACAATACCAGGCCGGAGTCCCGGTATTGTACCGGAATAATATTTGTACAAGTGCCCATGTAAACGTAGTCATTGATTACGTTTACATGGGCACATATCCTTGATTGCCAGGTCCTAAGGAAAACAAAGTCGATTTTAAAGAACCAAAACCATCCTCTTTTTGAGGCATTTGACCTCCTCCCTTCAGGACAGAGGTACAGAGTCCCCAGAGTAAAGTGCAATAGATTTAAAATTTCCTTTGTTTCAAGTGCAATATGTATACTCAACTCGCAGAATAGGTAATTGTACCTCGCACTTTTGCACTCCCAGCCTATACTGGCGCCACTACACTTGATCCTATTCTATCTTTTTATCTTACTGTACCTTTTATTTTTATCCATCCAACTTGTTATTGTATCAGTGTACTGTCTTGTGTTGCTATGTTGCACTGTTGTTGTATGTCTTCCTTGTGCTTTGTGGCAAGATGAATTTCCCCCAGTGGGACAATAAAGTACTGAACTGAACTGAACTGAACTGAACTGAACTGAACTGAACTGAACTGAACTGAATTTGCATTGCACAGGGCGTTAAAGAGCGCAAATGCTAAATTACCGCTTTTGCGAAGATACGGCCCCCGGTCTTGGAAGAATCTGGTCAACTTCTCCTCTCCTGCAGCATGGGCTGATTTTAAGTCTGCAATGAGTTAATCAGAGGCAGGCAGACTGTATATGGTGCGGAGGGTTGGTGAGGCCAGGTCAAACGGGAAGGAGTTGAACTCAAAATGGATGCAAAAAGGTGCAAACACACCAGACGGTGCAAACGCAACAGACGCTGAAGTGACGGAGCATCTGGAAGCACAGAAGCACAGAAGCACAGAAATCTGACGCTGGCAAGGATCAGTAGTCAGATGGGTAAAAGTTATTTTAGATACTCGGGTGCCCAGGATTGGAATAAGGTTCCCAACAGCATTAAACAGACCACCAACTTAGTCACGTTTAAGGCAAAACTGAAACAATGGCTTTTAGATAACGTACCTCTCTAAAGACAGGCTTGTAGGCAGGGTTGTTTGTGACCCATTTAATGAACTAGTTTTAACATAATAGTGTCTGAATGATTATTGTTGTTGTGAATATTTTCTGTATGCTTTTGTGTTTTTACATGTGATTACGACCAATGTTTTGTTTTGCTGTCTCCACGTGCACGCGCACACACACACGCACACGCACACGCACACACACACACACGCGCACACGCATGCACACACGCACACACACACACACACACACACACACACACACACACCTACCTTACTACAACAAGGACCACAATGGAAATAAGTTCTGTAACTTTTGTTCTTTTAATTGTGCATGTATTCTGGTGTTGCAACCATGGAAGTGTCCTTTTAATTTGAATTGTCAAACAAATAAACTAAACTAAAAAAAGCCAGTTTCATTTTGGCGCACTTGTTAGCACATTAGACCGTTCAGTCAGACCAGCCGTGATGCGGCCGGCTCGCCCCATGCAGAGATTGTTTTGGCGTCTGATCTATTTTCGTGTGAAAGCCGCGAGTGATTGTGTGAAGCCAGATAGGAAGTCAGTACAAGTTGTCACCGGCACAGAGCAAAGCAGTGCGTCTGGTGTGAATGGCCAGGGTCCTGCTCGAGCTGAATTCACACACACTTTGCGTCTGCAGCGTCACACTCATCTTCCACCCTCCTCCATGCATGCATGCTCCAACCTGCTCTGACTGACTGGCGGCGACCATTTATGGATTTTGTTTCCACTCCCCCCCCCCCCCCCCCCCCCGGCTACGGCCCTGAGCGCGTGTAAAGGCAGTGGCACCGTGCACCACATCAACACACTGTTGTATTCACAGAGAGCAACTGGCTGTGAAAAAAATGCCACAATGCCTCAAAACAGCTGGATGAGTCTGTGAAGATAGTGAATCAAATCAAAAGCAAAGCACTGAACACACAACTCTTTAAGGCTCTTTGTGAAGAAATGGGAAGTAAACACACAAAACTTCTTTTTCATACTGAAGTTCGCTGGCTGTCACGTGGGAAAGTCCTCACCCGCCTATTTGAACTGCGTGATGAGGTCAAGTTATTCCTGCCTCATAGTGATGAACTGGATGACAGAATGCATGATTTCCAATGGCTCACAAAATTGGCATACCTGTCAGATGTTTTCAGTACTCTCAACACTTTGAATTTGGCGCTGCAAGGAAAAGCAGTCACTGTTTTCAATGTCCAGGACAAAATCAAAGCCACGAGATGCAATTGTGGTGCGCCCGTCTTGACTGCCAAGAATTTGATTGTTTCCCAACGCTTGCTGATTTTCTCCTCGATGCTGAAGAAGAGATGGATGGTGACACAGTTGCAGCGTTCAACGAAAATCTGCAAGGCCTTCACTCGCAGTTGGGAAAATATTTCCCAGAATTGGACGCAGCTGGCTTTGAGTGGATCAGAAATCCATTTGGAAACAAAAGGCACCTCGAACATGTCAGCTCCAAGCTACCACCAAAAGAGGCTGACAGCCTTGTGGACATCGCATCAGATGGGACACTGAAGATGACTTTCAGAGATAAATGTTTGACAGATTTCTGGCTCCACATCCAACCTGAACATCCTGAGCTGGCTGACTCTGCTCTGAAAGTGTTGATGCCATTTCCAACAACCTACAACTGTGAAGTTGGATTTTCCACCCTTGTTGGTCTGAAAACAAAGCAGCGCAACAGGATCGATGTCAACCCAGATATGCGATTAAAGCTCTCCAGTTTTGAGCCAGACATTGCTTCATTGATATCTAAAAAAAAGCAGCACCATTCTTCCCATTAAGATGGCAACAGATATCATTTGACTTTGGCAGCATTGTGCATTTATTGAACTTGGAATAACTTTCTTTGACCTTTGAATATATTTGAACTGAAAAGCACACAAAAAGAAAAAAAAAGAAAAAGTAAATGGACTAAAATAAATTATATATAAAAAAGAAATTAACTCAGTTGTCTTGGTTTTATAATTGTGGGAAGCCAAAAATGTGATTAATTGCACAGCCCTAATGTCATTTAATTAGCCTGTAATTTGTAATTTATAGTTGAAGTAGTAGGCCGATTGTTTGGGGATGTTTGGGGAGTTAGGTGGTCCCCAAGGTTTTTTTAATTGGATAAGTGGTCCTTGGGCTCAAAAAGTTTGAGAAACACTGCTCTAGATTGAACAGACATTGAATGATGGAATTCAGGTGATGATTTGTTCTAAATGTGTGGATGTGAAGTGTTGACAGACCGTGCTGCTGCCCTGGGCTAACTTGGGGGAAATGGGCAAAAAACCTGTTACTCACCCTCCTGCTTCATTCCACACAGGCTATGACACACACACGCACACATGAACACACACACACACACACACACACACACACACACACACACACACACACACACACACACACACACAGACACACACACACACACACGCTGAGTGAACCTGAGGTTAATGGTTGTCTGAGAGTAGGCTAAACACGTGTGAGCTGAGAGCTGGGAAACTCCAACTTCACAGAGAGAGAGAAAAGAGGGAGAGAGATAGGAGAGAGAGGGGGGAGAGAGGAGAGAGAAGAGAGGGGGAGAGAGAGAAGAGAGGGCAGAGAGGAGAGGGGGAGAGAGAGGAGAGAGAAGAGAGTGGGAAAGAGGAGAGGGAGGAGAGAGAAGAGAGGGGGAGAGAGAGGAGAGAGAAGAGAGGGGGAGAGAGAGGAGGGGGAGCGAGGAGAGAGAAGAGAGGGGGAGAGAGGGAGAGAGAGGAAGAGGGGGATAGAGGAGAGAGAAGAAAGGGGCAGAGAGAGGGAGAGAGAGAGAGAATAGATCAGTCAGTACCTGCAGGGTTTCAAAATCAGTGGCTATGAATGCACTGAAAGAAAATGCCTCCTGCTTCATTCCACACATTCTATAGCCGTTTTCACACATGCGCTTTTTACCGCTAAATGACCGGAAAGCGGTCTAATGCCTTCATGTGTGAAAGTTGTTTTCCGGTATAAGCATTCCCCCGTCATCGCGGACATTTCACCAGGTTCGAGCCAGTCAGAAGAGCGGTATGCCGCAATAAGGGACACAAGTGTGAAACGGGTCCAGTCATTTGCCGGTCCTTCTCTCATGGGCGAGGTGTACACACGTTGCTTAACTCATTGAGTGCCAGCCACTTTTGGAGAACGGACGCTCCCAGTGCCAGAGTTTCAGAGCGTTTTCAGTGATTTCTCGAGGCCCACAGAATATTGTGTGATATTACTATGTAAACACCGAACATGCACAAAGAACGATGAGACTCTGGAGCACACGGGTCACTGGTGAGAAGGTTTCTTTTTTAATAGGCTAAGTGCACCAACGTTTCGACGCAACGCGTCTTCATCAGGGTTTTGGTGCACTTAGCCTATTAAAAAAGAAACCTTCTCACCAGTGACCCGTGTGCTCCAGATTCTTCCTTTGCTGTGATATCCTCCTGTTCTGAGAAGCACCGTCCTCCCTCTGCGGGGGAGCTGAAGCGCAAGAGATTCCCTTCTTCAACGAGGAGACTCTATTGTATCAGCAGCAAAAAAAAGTTTATTGATATCATTTTCCGTTCTTTAGTTATCAGCCGGAGAAGATAGGTCAAAAACAGCAAAAACAGGCGTTTCCATCTAGAAGCTGAGATATTGAGCCTTTTGTGAAATTAAGCATTTCAAGCAAATAACTGACTCTGAAGCTAATATTTTCTGACCTGAAACATCTGAACAGTAATTTCCTTCAATATAACAGCACCCCCACCCCCCTCTACTGCAAACTCCTCCTCCGTGGGTGTGTCTCTGGTGGCTTTGCTCGCTCTGCTGCGTGTGTCAGGCGAGTCTCTGCTGCCTGGATGGCGGCCGCTCGTCGGGGGAGTCTGGATCGGGCTCGCTCGTTTCTGGGGTTTCGGTTGTGAGCTGGGATGAAGCTGCGTCCGATTCTGGGCTTTCTGGGCTTTCTGCTGCACGTTTCAAAGTGTGCTGCACCCAGAGTCTATTTTCGGAGCCCCCCACCGTTGTGCGCCGGCTCCCAGCGCGACAGCGAAAAGCCAAACCATTCTCATGAGAATGGTTTCATCACGGCTTGTTCTGCTGTTTTTACTCAACTTTCTCTAATCTGGAGAGCACTGTCGCCACATAATGGGTCTGTAAAATAGGTTATACACCTTCAATAGCTACAATATTTGTACAGGAGATGCAGGAGTCTTTGATACACGTCCCAGCGTCAAAAAACGCATTTGACGTCGATCGACGTCATTGGCACTCTACGTCACTATTTACTTTGACGTCGCTCAACGTCATTGGCACTCAATGAGTTAACGTTCACTTCCAGCGTGCATCATCTAATCATTCGTGCACATCAAAGCAAACTACTTCCACATTTCGCTTCGTGCATTTGCTTTCTCTACATACATACAAGCGTTGGGCGGCTTGCAAGCCGATGCCATTCTCGCTGTGTCTGTCCTGTGTCGGGCTGCTGCGAAGTGCGGAGGACTGAAGGACTGGCCTCTCTAGAGCAGAGAGGGGAGGGGGGGAATCGGCTGTGTTTATTACGCTGGCTTGACACTGCCTGGATACTACTCTGCACTGCAGCCCATGAGCGAATATGAAGGATACAACATAGTCTTAAGTCAAACGAGTGTGATTTATTGTGTGACAAGCAAACTTATTTCACCATCAGAGTTTTGCCGACCCCCAAAATACCCCCCCCCCCCCCCCCCCCCAACCCCCAACATACAGGCTATTTGACGACTATATTCACACATGCGGCGCTCAGGTGTGAAGGGAAATTCCGGGAAATGGCCAATATTGATTTACAGGTAATTTTCCTGTATGCATGTGTGAAAACGGCTTATGACACACACACACACACACACACACACACACACACACACACACATGACACACACACACACACACACACACACACACACACACACACACACACACACACACACTGTACAGGACATTGAGAACCAAGTTGGTGAGTCATTTGTAACAAGACATCCGCTGAGAAGTATTCTTGTCTGGACTGGTCCATTTACACACACACACACACACACACACACACACACACACAAACACACATACACGCACGCACGCACGCAAGCACGCACGCACACACACACACACACACACACACACACACACACACACACACAAACACACACACACACACACACACACACATACACACACACACGCACACACACACTTGGCCTGGTTTTCATTTTGTAAATAAACAGATTCAAGGTAAGCTCTAACTTTACGGGCAGCAAACACAGTTATCAGTTTGTCTTTATTTAGTTGGAGGAAATCCAGTAATTGATTTGTTGAATGCAGTGAAGCAGTGCATCTACAGGACCATCATCATCACTCTGTGAAAGAGCTCTAAATGTGGGTTTTGTAATTATATTTGTAATTATATCAGTAATTTTGTTATTTTGAATACATTTGCATCACAGGAGCATACAGGTTGAATAACAGAGGTCATGTTGATTTGCTCTGATATGTGTCCTGCTCTGACAAAATCACTTACATGTAGCACAGGCCCATTTGTGTAGAAACATGGTTTTATGAGAAAATGTTGATTTTGTCTGTTTTGGGGTTTCATCAGATTGTAGTAAAATAAAGCATTGGCTGTAAAGATTATTGTGACATTTTAATGCTAAATATAGTTTTGAAGCTCATAAAGCAGTTACTTTGTCAAACTTTGAGGCCGTTTTTCTCAAAAACATAGTTTGGAAACAGTCAAGGCATAAATATCTCACTCAATCTTTGGAGTACAAAGATAATTTTGATATCACCTGAAAGCTTACATTCTCCTCTTTCCAACAGTGTATACAACTCAAAATGTGTTTCGGGGTCAATGTGACTGATTTTGCCAGAGCAGGTCACTTGAACAATTAAGGACCATGACACACTGCACATATCTCTCTTGTGTGTGGGCGTGCACATATATCTCTGTCTCTCTCTCTTTCCATGGGAAAGAAAACAGGAAATCCTTATAAGAACATAGGAGGAGGGACGGAGCTGATAAAAGGCAGTGTCACGTCTCAAATGTTCAGACGCTTCTGAAGCACACAGAGAGAGTCAAGAAGAAAATTAAGAAAACAAAAACTAGCATGCTCCTCCAGGCTGTGTGGGACTCAGTCCTCAGACACTCCTCTCTTCTCAGATCTCCGTTCTTCCCGGTTTGCTTCTCCCTCTCTGTCTACCTCCTCTTCTGCCTGCCCTTCGTGCTGCTGGACCTGCTCTCCTCAAGGTTAGTATTAACTACAACTAAACTAAAAACTTGTAAAATAAAAATTAGTTCACTGGAATAAAAATAAAAACAAAGTGAAAGTTAACAATATTGTGTACTTACAAAGCTAACAAATAAAATAAAGATATACAGAAAGTGTCTTTAGTTTCATTCTTTGTCAATTTGGTCAAATTTGGGGAGGCATTGGTGCTTATTGGTGTTTATTGACTGCATCCCATAGACTCGGATGTCTACATGAATGAGACAGTGTTATGTTTGTACTGTAATACCATTCTGAACTTCTTAAAACTGCCCATGACAAATACCCCCATATTATTAAATAAATAAATAAATAAATAAAATAAAAGTAAACTAAAAAAACACAATAACAAATATAATGTAAATTCAGGAAAGTAACTGAAATTAATTTGAAACAATAAATAAATAAACAAAATAAAAATAAAACCTAATGTAAAAAACAGCTATAGTAACTGTGTCTCTCCTAGGGGTGTCACAATATATCGTCCCACGAAATTTCGCGATAGTAAAACGTCACGATATGTATCGTTGAGATGAAATCTCATATCGTGAAAAAAAAAAAAAAAATTTTTTTTTTTTTTTTTTTTTTTCTTCAAAAATAGACAAAGAAACGTCTTTGTTTGTTGAAGTTCAATGTGTGGAAAGTAGTTCAGTTGAACAAGTCTCTGAAGAGACACATGAGAAGTTATACAGGAGAGAAACCATTCAATTGAGTTTCTGGCAAAACTGTTAACTTGACAGGAAAAACTGAAGATGCATAAAAAATAGACTAAGAAAAGTCTTGTTGTTTGAGTTTGAAGAAAAACTGAAGATGCATAATGAGAATTTATACTGCTGAGAAACCTTTTAGTTCAAAGTAAATCTAAGTGACGGTGTAACTCATTCTATTTCAAGATAAGCCTTATCTCCAATCTCATGTTTTTTCTAGTTGTTATTGTAATAACAATTTCCCACAACAGCATGTTTTGTATTTGTGCATTTCAAATAAAATACTACTTTTCCAGTCATATATTGTCATTATTCAAGTTTAAAAAAATATTGTTAAAATCGTATCGTATCGTATCGTTATCGTGAACCCAGTATCGTGATACGTATCGTATCGTGAACTGAGTGTATCGTGACACCCCTAGTCTCTCCTCCAGGTGGGCTCTGGTGCGGAGCTTGAGGATCCAGCCGAGGAGCGTGGGGCCGAGCTGGGAGACGATGCAGAGCTGCCTGGCCCTGTCCCTCTACAACCACCTGGTGTGGATCTTCCCCCTGACTGTGCTGCACTGGAGCTGCAGGCCGCTCTCTCTGCCCGCCCAGGCCCCAGGAGCCCTCGCCCTGCTGGGGGGCCTGCTGGCCTGCCTACTGCTGTTCGACTTCCAGTACTTTGTCTGGCACCTGCTGCACCACAAGGTCCCCTGGCTGTATCGCACCTTCCACAAGGTTGGTACTTCTCTTTCTCTACTTGACCTATTATAAAACGGCTTCTGTAAAGCGTGTGACACCCTACAATATCTTCAAATAAATGTGTGTGTGGGGGGAATCAAAAACACCAATGATTTATTATTATTATTTTACTATGATTTATTATTATTATTTTAAAACTATTATTTTTGAAACATTTACATTTGATTGGTCGACTGTTGGACAATTTTGTCATGGCTTTAATCATCACCAACAACAACAACAACAACAACAACAACAACAACAACAACAACAACAACAACAACAACTATTTGTATAACGTAAGTGATCCTGTGAATCATCTTGTGAATAACGGTTGGTCATTTAATCATCTAACTAACCCATAGGCCTACATTGCAATCGCACAAGAAGCACCTCATATGAAATTGTAGATAAAAAAGTTAACAAATAAATAATATTAAATAAATAGTGCATAAAATGCAGCACAAAGTGATTAACATAAAAGTAGATAATCATAACATTTAAGATCAAACAATGAAAACAATGAAAAATAACAAAATACAATAGCAAATACAATAACAGCAGGATCAGACAAGATAAAACAACCATCAAAAACACACATCAGAAGATGCGTTTCAAGAATTCGTTTGAAAAGTGGCAACAGATGTAACGCCTCTAAGAGTATTGCAGTTTTGGGGCATAATTAACAAATGCTGCCTCTCCGTACCAAGTCCGATCTTAAACAGTCGACCAGACAGTTGTAAATACTTTACCTGAACCTTTAAAGACGGCTTTAGCTGTTCACCTGATTTTCAACATGTCCGTTTTAATCAATCGGTGTTACACGGTGTTGCACAAAATATTGATTTAATTTGAAATAAGTTGATTCTGCCATAAACGCCTCGCCTGTTCCGTGGTTGTGGTTTATAAACTGAATTTGCCTGAATTGGGTGTTGACGGTTGTGTAAGTGCCATTGTATTCATTTTTATATACAATATCTAATATTATATACCTGGACATCTCCATCACATCTTATTAACTGTTCTCTCCTCTTGTGTTTATGTTTTTTTTTTACATTGTTAACCATTGGTCCAACTAGTACTTAATTAAGTTGTTAAGTCGTTAGGCCATGTCATGTCATTAACCATTACTCCTCCCCCTCAGGTCCACCACACCCACACAGCCACCTCTGCCCTCACCACAGAGTACTCGGGCGCCTGGGAGACTTTTTGCCTGGGCTTCTTCGCAGCCATCAACCCCTTCGTCCTGGGCTGCCACCCGCTGACGGAGCTGGCCTTCTTCGTGTTGAACATGTGGCTGTCGGTGGAGGACCACTGTGGCTATGACTTGCCCTGGGCCACGCACCGCCTGCTGCCCGCCGGACTGTACGGCGGAGCGCCTCACCACGACCTGCACCACCTCAAGTCCAGGTCCAACTACGCCCCCTACTTCACGCACTGGGACCGACTGGCCGGGACGCTGCAACGACACCAAGACTGTGCGGACAACCTTTTATCTTGAGTTGTGCGATGTCATGGTTGCCTATTCGTTACACCTTTCACCAGACCGTGTCACATGTGAAGCTGTAAACTTCTTGGGGCTCGTGTGGGACTTTCTGGCTGCCGACCAGCCCAGCCCGCGGGCTGAGATGAAAATGGTAAAAAAAAATCACACTAACCTGCAATCTGTCACAGAGTCATACTCAAAACTGATCGTAACAATCAGGTATGGTATGGTATGGTATCAAGCCAGCCAGGCAGGAAGTGTGTACAAGTTGTGATCTGGTGCATCTGGTGTGAACAGGCAGGCTCCTGCTCCAGCTGAATTGACACTCGGCAGTATTATGCATGAGTGTGTTTGCACTGTGATAATTGTGTGTAATACTGAAATATAGAGATAATATTTTACATTAAAAGACAGAGGTGGCAAAGTGCGGGACACTGTGCCTATATGAATCATCGCAGATAATTACTATTTATTTAATATGATCCATTTATTGTCTTTTTATTTATTCTTTTTCATAATTGTATTTATGTATCTTTTATTCCATATGTGAGGCACTTCTTGTGCAATTGCAATGTATGGGTTAGTTATTTATATATTATCAAATTTCAGACTTTTTCCCTTGCCAAAATTGTGCCTAACTTTAGAGCATGATTTAGCCCTCTGTACCTTTACCCCCGACAAGCTAGCATGACAAGATTGAGACCAATGGGTTGGCCTTGGATCTTCTAGTGTCATAGAAGACGGGGATCTTCACTCTGGCTTTAAAAATGAACCAGCTGCATGCAGCCTCTGAAAGACAGTCAAATCGGCCGTGGACGCCGACATCCTTTTTCATGCACAGATCCACACAAGATGGCCCCGCGACCCATGTTTGGGCGCCGACCCACCAGTTGAGAACCACGGTTCTAGATGGTTATTATCAAACGTTATTCACGAAGATGCCGCTGGGCAGTAAAGAGATGTCTGTCTTAATGAAAGTCAGTGAGCAGCTGGGAGGAGAGCATGGCAGTGTGTGTGTGTGTGTGTGTGTGTGTGTGTGTGTTTGGGGGGGGGGGGGGTGTTAGATGCAACAAGTAAGAAGGAAGTGATTTGGATGGAAAGATAATAGATAAGTCCTGTGTGTGCTTGACGGCAGCATGCATGTATTGGGGAGCGTACCGATGTTCCCAGGGCCTAATGTTCCCAGGGCCTAATGTTCCCAGGGCCTAATGTTCCCAGGGCTTAATCAGGTGTGTATCATGTGTCTTGAATCATAGTACCATGAATATTAAGACACTGATGTTTACTTTAGAACTTTATTCACCGTAGGGCTGTCCCGAATACAGCTTTTATTTATTTTTAAGATGCATACCTGGGGAGGTTGTTTCCAGGATTGCCCCAGACTTTCTAGGTGTTTCCAGCACTGTTTAACCTCCGGGGAACATATGGGCCCTGGGAACATTGGGCTGATCCCATGTATTGTACTGACTGAGACTGTGGATGAGCTTGTGATCGGTTTCACTGTCAATCACAAAATGTTTGGGAGAAAGAAAGTTTCTAACGTGAGAAATCAAACCAATGACTTAGAATCTGACTGACTTATTTGGTTTTTGTACAACTGTAAAACTTTACGAGCATCATTTCAATAAATTCAAGTGAAAGAAAGTTGCCTGTGTTGTGTTGCATCTCTTTTAAGAATCTCACTTCTTTGTATATTTTGTTGGATTCACACCGGGAGAAACTAGAAAAACCTGCTTCCAAACCCAATGTGACCTGCATCTGTTTTACTGCTGGTTTTATACAGAACCACCATCAGATCCATCAGTCCTACAGAGGTTCTCAGGTCTGTGGACTGCCCAGGGATGCCTGGGGCCCCCAGCGAAAAGGGGGATCATTCATTTACACTGTAATTCCATCCATAAGTAACACAACACAATGACAGAATGTATGACTATTTTGGTCATGCATTTCATACACTTTCTGTAATAAAACATCTAAAAGTAAATCTTATCAGATGGGGGTCTATTTTGTGACAATATCTTCTGATTTATGGAGTGATAAAAAGATGATCAAAATTCGCTTTGTAAAAACATTTGGCTGTAATATGTCAACAAAATGAAACAGGAATTTGAAACCTTATGCAATGTTGAGATTTCTGTTCTGGAAATATATGCAAATTAGTGCATATTTAATTTGATAATGCATCATTTGCATATGTAAACAACATTTAGGAAAACTTGTAATACAAAAAAAGATTACTAGGGCAAGGCACCAAAACCACCTTTCTATGGTGAGAAGTAATTCAGATATAGCCATTTTAAGCTCGCAGCAGCCATTTTGGTTGCCATCTTGAAAATTGGTCCTTCCTGGAAGTCAGATTTTCCTTAGTCTCACGTGGGCAGACCCAAAGTCTTTGTCAGCACGCTTCCAGCGACAGAAGGTCTGAATCACAAGTCAAATTTCCGGGTTGCGCCGACAGGAAACGTGCGGCAAAATCTGATCGACTGGGCTGCCGTCCGTGGTTGGTCAATTCATAAGTCGCATCTTATTTTTTGCCTTGGGGGGCGGGCATTAACCACTTTTCAAGAGTTGCGTTCCAGAGGTAGATGTAATGTAGGCCTATCTATAGCTGTTTCTAAACTCCTATTCATAACCGCACCTTAGTCAAATGTGCTTCATGTTTAGAACCAACACACTTGAGCGCACTCCCGCGACTGCAGAGGAGAAACCACCTACACCTCATTTGACGCGCGTCAATTGATGCTCCTATAGTGCACCGGTCGCAAGCATCAGATATCAATACCAACAGTACAGAACCAGCAATATTTTGGGAAAATGTAGCTATTTAAATGTAGGCAGGCAAAAGTTTGTATGCTTTACACTATCTGTACACTGTATGCTTACCCCCCCCATTAATTTGATTGTGAGTTTACTTGGCATCTGGCTCGTAATTATATTTCAATTAAGATATTTTTGTCGAGGCAAATTTAAATGACTAGGATTCCAGGATTCTCTGTTATCTCTCAACCTAATATATATAGTAGCCCGGTGGACTTGCCATAGCGGAGTGGCTGATCCAGCCAGAAGTGTTGTGTATCGGAGTGCTGAGCTGTGATTATGCAATAAGAGGCACCTGTTGGCAATCCGCGGCTGTTAGACTGGGCTTTTAGCAGTTACGGCCAGTGGCATCTTGAGCAGCTTGTGAGGCTGCGTCGGGGTGACGACAGCGTGTGCTCCCTGCCGTGGCCCGTGTGTTATGTTGAAGCTCATTGTTGGTTTACAGTTAGTGGGCAGACTCCCTTGGTCTGTTTATATTTTCTGTTGTTCCTTTAATTGTTATACTGTATTGCCAACTAGCTAACTTGCTCTCAACTGCTCTCTCTCTCTCTCTCTCTCTCTCTCTCTCTCTCTCTCTCTATCATAAAACCCCAACTCTCCACAGTCCGTCTGGGGCCAGAGTGGTTATTTTATAGTAACCTTGCATCACCAGGCTCTCTCAGAGGGGAGAGAGCGAGGGGAGAGAGCCTGGTATGCGTTACTGAGGCAGGAAGACAGAAGAAGACCCGCTCGTCTTCCGGTTGCCGGAAAACTAGGAGATGCACCGAGATGCACGTGCAAATACCACTGGGATGTCACGATGTACCAAATCTGCCATTGTGAAGGCCCCCCCGAAAAAAAAAGCAGGGTTGAACCCATAGAGCAGTGGTTCTCAAATGGGGGTCCGCGGACCCCCAGGGGTCCGTGGCACTTTGCCAGGGGGTCCGCCAAAGTTTGCAAGTAAAACAATTTTTTTTTTTTTTTTTTTTTTTTTTTTTTTTTAATTAAAAAATAAAATGCTACATGTTACTTATTCCTTCTCAAACTACTTCCTACATGGTGCTAGTCTATCAAAATATCTTGGCTGTCATTGATTGTGTTGCATAGTGGTTTTCTGTACTGTTGACAAATTGTGATATTGTAAGTCGCTTTGGACATAACAAAAGTGTCTGCTAAATGACGTAATGTAAATGTAATGTAATAAAATATATATATTGCCTCTGTGTGTGCTAAAGAAATAAACTCCCCTTGCCTTGCCCAATATATAGTGTAGGTAGAGTGTGTTCCAGTACAGTATTTCCTATCTCTCTCTCTGACCCCCCCCCCCCCCCCTCTGACCCCCCCCCCCCCCCCCCTCTGCCCCCCCCCCCCCCCCATTCTCTCTCTCTGTGAAGTTGGAGTTTCCCAGCTCTTATGGGACCCAGCCCCCACATGTTTTACTCTAGGCAATCATTTGCCTCAGGTCCACTCAGCTCAGGGTGAGGGAGAAGGAGTAGATGTCATTTTAAGGATTTTTACAAGATTTTTGAAGCATTTTGAAGCATTTTGTGACTTCGCTCTGTGAAATGTGCTCAAACAATAGAAAGGTTGCAAATTCAGTGAACTTATTTATCAAACTGGTTTCAGACAGCATAATTGCAACTTCCTACCTAGTAATGCCGCCTATATAGCCCAGTCACTTGAGAATCAGACAGGCCTATAGTGTCCTACAGAGAGGTAATTTTCAAACCAGCCAACTGCTGTGGAAATGGACCAGTCGAGACAAGACTTTTTTCTGAGGAAAAGTTATCACCAATTTGATTCATATCTAGTCATCTGTGTGTGTGTGTGTGTGTGTGTGTGTGTGTGTGTGTGTGTGTGTGTGTGTGTGTGTGTGTGTGTGTGGAAATGGACCAGTCGAGACAAGACTTTTTTCTGGTGTGTGGTCATTTTACAAAACTTTTACTGGTCATTTTACCAAAGTTTTACCGCTCATTTTACAAAATTGTCACTTTACCAAAAGTTCACCGGTCACTTCACCAAATTTTCACAGGTCATTTTACAAAACTTTCACTGGTCAATTTACCAAACTTTCACCGGTCTGTTAACAAAGTTTTCACCAGTCACACTAATATCCGTTTTAGTGTAGAATGGTTACTTCCTTGCTCTGCTCTCCCCTGTATGCAGCAGTGCAGGAAAGGATAGATAGGTTGCAAATTCAGTGAACTTATTTATCAAACTGGTTTCAGACAGCATAATTGCAACTTCCTACCTAGTAATGCCGCCTATAGAGCTACTTCACTTTTTAATTAAAGTATTGTTTAGTGTAAACACTTGACAAAGGTCCAGTGGACCGAAACGTTGTGTCTGTTAAATAAAAAAGTTATGCTGAGCAAGACCAGTGTGCGGTATCTTCTTCCTTCAAGACTCAACCTGTCATTGCATCAAAAATGTCATCGACCATTTCACCACTTCCTTCAATAACTTCTCTCTCTCTCTCTCTCTCTCTCTCTCTCTCTCTCTCTCTCTCTCTCTCTCTCTCTCTCTCTCTCTCCTCTCTCTCTCTCTCTCTCGGCGGTTGAGCGTTGTTCATCTTCCACCTGAATGTGCGCTGAGATGACATAAGTTACCATTACACAAAATGCAACAATTGGTCCAGATCACAAGTGGTATGTTGATTGGGCCATTTCCAACAGAAAGTTGCCTCACATTCAAATGAAGTGTTGCCTAAATGCTGCTGAGTCAGTGTGAATCATACTGAGATTCATCTTAAGGCCAGTGAACATTTTGTCCTTTAGGCAGGAAGTAAACGTGCAATGTTACAGGGAATGATGGACTCAATATCACTTTTTTCTACCAATGGCCACTCCTGAGCTACGTGTATTAGGTAGGAGGTGCCATACAATCAAGAGAAATACAAGAACAAAGGATCATTAGACCAGCTAATACTAGTTAAAGTTATTATTATTATTATTATTATTATTATTACCATCAATGATAATAATACAAATAATACTATACTGTATATGAGGGATCAGTGTTGGTAAACAAACTGCTTCAACGCCGGACTTCCGGGTGTAGTAGTTCATCGTGAAACCATGCCCTCTTTGAACTCCAGCTGCTCATTCATACTTTAAGCTAGACACTCAATTTAAACTGTAAACAAGTCACAACGTTTAGGACTCTATCACCGCAATTCAGCATTAATTTTATTTTATTTTAAACTTATAATGGAACCTATGGAGCAGGAACTCACTCTTCTAGCTGGCTGTACTTTTTAATAAATTCACAGATTTCAAAGCACAACAGTTCACACTACTTTAACAATACATACACATATTGTACATCAGACCATTGAGCTACTTCTGCTTTCACTCACAAGGTCAAAATATAAGCAATTTGATCTACAGATATCCACGTTTGTTTTGCACAGCTTTTCAACATTCATAGTAGTTTCTGCTGCAGTGGTACCTGGAAGTACTTTTTTGTTGCTTTGATCTCACGTTGATTTGTCCTATACATATACATACAATTATTATTGTTGTTGTTGTTGTTGTTGTATGTGTTAAAAGTCAATTCCGTAACTTCTACTTCTTACTGACACTGGTGGCCATTAGAGTTACTGCAGGCAGCATGTGGTCGAGCTGGCACACGTGCACCGTATTCGCACGTGCCCAGCAGCTGCCTGTGTGAGTAAGTACCGGATCTACAGTGCCTGGCTAAAACAAGGACAGCAGAGGTGTTGGTTGCTTACGTTAGCTGATAAAAGTCATTGAAAACGGCAACCTGAACAATTTATCGGCCAGATCAGCCTCGAGACGGCCGGGAAGAATTCTGGATGAATTAGCGGACGTTATTGTGGCATGTTTGGTTGTGTTTTGGCTTGCGTTGGCTGCGGGAAAGTGGATGCTAACGTGAGCCAGGAAATAGCCTGCTTCCCCGTACAGTCTAATGCCTGGGCTGATTTGAGCTGGAGGCGACCAAACGGAACAGTCAAACAATGTTCCATAAGCATAACAGTAGTAACGTTAACGGCATATTTATAACTGTTACATTATCCACACAAGACGGTAATGTTATTAGCGGAGCTTCTGGGTGGTAATCGATTATCTATTTGACTTAGCCGCTTTAGCAAGCAAGCTAATGTTAATAGACAGCCTCACAGCAACTAAAAACAAGCTGACACTACAGGTGGTATTATGCTCACCCTGCCGTGAAGGGCGCGGTGGTGGAGCGAGGGCCGGGCACGTCAAATTACGTAAATTTGTTGGCCGTGGTTATTCGCTACCTCCGTCGGGCGCTCGCCGTGTGCCTGATTGCTTTTCTCACAGCGCGAGCAAAGCACAACTTCTCTCCAAACATGGCCGCTTTCAAGCCACTGAGCCCTGAACACTGAGCTGTGTTTTCGCCACATTTCTTGACCCATGTGGTAGGCTATAAACTTTGATTTGCAACTGTTCGTTTTTAGTCATTTCACCAAGTAAATGTGTTGTGTTGAGAGCATTATTGAGAGAGATTAAAAGCAGCACAGAGTAGACAATCAGGGCTGAGAAGTAAAACGGCTTTCAGTAAAAACAAGTTTGGTGATTCCTTCATGTGCTGATGTGCGGTCATTTGAGAGTGAAAGCGCACTCAGTACTGCACATAATAGCGTTTCATTTTGACTTTTCACGGGCTGTTCTCACTATTACCATTGTACAATACATGCTGATCACTTTCTGAGTATAATAGCATCTGCCCCAGCGCGAGGTCTGCACGGTGACTCCCGGAGACTCGCGGAGCTCGACCCCCACGGAGCTTGCTCGAGTATAAGAGCACCTTTATGTGCTGGTGTTAGCTAGACGCGACCAAACGGAATAGATCTGTTATTTAAACAATGTCCCTTGACCATAAGCACGACGGTAGTAACGTTAGGCATATTTGCGACTGTTGCATTGTCCACACAAGACGGTAATGTTATTACTGGAGCTTCTAGATGGTAAATCCATTAGATAGCCATGTTAGCAATCAGCTAACACTATCTATAGCTGGCCAAGCAGCTAATACAACAAGCTAATGTAAGGGCCCTCCCTGAACCGAAAACACAGCCCCAACTCATTCCCCCTCATTCATGTTTCAGCCACGGAGGTGTCTCCTTGGTTGTATCTTCATACTGGAGGTGGCAGAGCATCTGCAAGTATTTCTCAGCAGAGTTTGGTGACCTATGACTGATAATGTATCACTCTGATCACATAATTAAATAATCAGTCATAAGTGGTGAATAATATCAGATGCAGCAACTGTCCCTCAACGCTCGGCTCAGAATGCATGAGATTCAAAATCCTTGCTGAGTTTAAAATCTGGTTGCATCATCACACAGTATACCGAGAAGCAGGGAGGAGAAACTTGACAGATCTTCTAGAAAAGTACAGAACGTCTTTGGTACGCAGCACGTTAAATGATCAAATGTTTAAACATGGCGGCTGAAGTCATGACATAATAACATACATTTAACGTTGAGCGTCTGCAGATTATGGGCAAGGTGATTTTGTATTATTTTGACAGTAGTTGTAGAAGGAGTTAGAGTGAATTTGTTTTCACTTCATGAAAAAGTGGTGATTAAGTTAATTTCCACTATAGGTGACAGTGCAAAGATTCCTCTCATATGGGCTTATACATCATACAATTGCACAACTGCAGGCTGACTTTTAATCTTTGGCTGTTTAGCGCAGTGCCACATCATCACTATTGAACCCACTCTGCAACATTGTGTGCATGTGTGTGCATGCAAAGGGCATTTTTGTCAGATGTCATACTGTCTAAATATTCATAGAGTACAATATTCTGGGGGTCTTGAAAGTTTATGATCAAAAACCGCTAGCAGTGGCTGGCAACTTTTTAAAAATAATCTAGCAGGGAAAGAGTTAAGGTTAAACAAACATCAACTAATGGAGGGTGAGAATCAGCCACTCAACAAAATGCCATCAGATTAACACAATGTTTATTTAATGAAAGCAGCCATGCGTTTCCCTCCAAGGAATCTGTTCAACACGTCTGAACCAGCAGCCAGCCGCACACACGCACGCACACACGCACACGCACACACACACACACACGCACACACGCACGCACACACACACACACACACACACGCACACACACACGTGTACACGCAAACTCCCAGAATTCTAGAACTACTAGAACTCCCATAGACTGCCATCCATTATTTGCATATAATTTCAATAATCAATATACAATCTAAGAATAAATTGATCTGTAATGTTAGGATAGGTAATAATAAATATCAGGAAACACAAATGTTGATTCCAATGAATGTGCAAATGGTTCATTGGTTCCCAAACTGGTCCGCGGGGCTCTGTCTGGTGGTCCACCAGAGAGAGAGAGATATATATATATATATATATATATATATATATATATATATATATATATATATATATATATATATATATATATATATATATATATATATATATATATTATTGTAAATCCATAGTGATTCAACAAAAGTAACAATTAAATCCAAACAATTACTAATTATATAATATCCAAAATAAAGAAATAACTATTAAAGGAACTTAAGCAGTGCAACCAATAATCATAAATTACCAAAGCAAAGTCAAATAAAAGGAAAACTTACTAATCATTTACACAGCAAACAGTGAAGGTGAGGAATCCGGTGGAGGCCAGCCAGCTTGTGCTCCATGGTTTGCAGCAGAGGATTTGCCACAGGTCATGTGACTGGCCTTATTACCGTAGCTCTCGGGCTCTGCCCAGTCACAGAGCAGTAAAGGGAAGCAATGAGGCAGTTGGTGGAATATGAATTGAGGGGATTTTCTACAGTTATTATAGACTGTTTAGGCCAGGGACAAATGATTTAGTATGAATGGCTTGCACACACAAAAAATCCTTGCATTGATTAAATATTAGCTAGAAGAGGAGCGAAATGTAAACACTGAGAATTTTCTGTGAAATAACAGCCTATTTCACTATGGACTAACAGCTTAATTTCCAGTAGGATATACAAAAGTTTAATAACATTCACTAGGACAATTCTATGGTTAGGACAAGACAAGAGTGTCATTATAAACTCTCAGACCCTGTATGCCCACTGAGTAGGAAATTATTATGTAGGACTAGTATAGTATAGCCATCACAGGAAAACATAAAAATAAAAGGCTTCTTGGAGATTTGGACAATATCACAGCATCATGTTCCATTTAACATACTCTTATGGAGCACAGGGAAGTTTTCTCATTCTCATTCAGGTCCGCAAAGAAGGTTTATGAACTGAAGCTGTGCAGCATTTTGTATCTCTTTTATACCCTTTTTATAACTTTTGATAGGCTACTAATATATTTTTTATTTCTTCGTCTATTTACATTTTCTTATATTAAGTAAAAAAAATAAGGGAAAAAAACAAAAAGAAAAAAAAAACAATAAACAAACAAACAATATCCCATGGTGCACTGATTTGACTGTGATTTGATGTGAACGTGTTAACCTTTTCCTGTGTCTCTCCCCATGGAGTCACTTCGAGTGGAAAACGGGGACTGAAGAGGACTGCCAGTCCTGAGCTGTCCCTACAGGAACCACTTCATTTTGTATCAGTTTGTCTTTCCTTCCAAAGAAAACACACCGAAAACAATTGGCCCAGTAAAGGATGTAATGTGAGAGGCAATAGAGTCAATAGAGAATAAAAATATAAAGATGAATGCTCTTCTTAAAACACAATGTGATATTATATGTGCACAATAATTAAGGTTGACGACACAGGAAGACATAGTGGATGTAATGAATATGTGGGCACTTCTATTGTTTATATTGGAGGGGATAGAACTGATGGTGTAGGTATATGTTTTAAAGTAAAGCTGAAATGATTAAAAGTAGAGAAATTATTCCAGGGCGTATCCTTTTAGTAAAATCAACGAAAATCAGAATTATAAATGTGTACACACCTCCTGATGCCACATCGAAAGTCAGAATCTTTAAGAAATGGGAGTTTACGGAAGTTCTACCAAGAGACGGAACTAGTTACGTCATCACATTCAATTATCCAATAACAGCCTGCCATTCGTCCAAGCGGTCTGGTTAAAAGGAGTGCCCCTCCTACCTGTCTATTGCTCTTGTCTCCTATGCATTGCAGCGTCAAAGCATGTCAGACTCACCAGCTCCAGGTCGGATGACCCACCGACGTCGCTCCGCCGCAGCTCAAGGCTCTCCTCTCCTATCGACTTCTCCACTTGGTCAGTCTTCCAAGTCAGACCAGCTCTGATCGGTCTGGGCATACGTGAGTCAGTCTTGAGCTTGATTCCCCTCAAGCATTCAGTCGCTGTTTTCCTCATTCACAATTGTAGCGAGCCCAAATCGTGGGTAGCTATCGCTAAACGCTAATGTTTTCATCGCGCTGCAGAGAAGCGCTCATTCATGTTGGGTGTGTAATCTTAGAGCAGTCTGTTCGAGTTAAACTCACATTCAACACTGCACCAGCAGACTACACTTCCCAAACATGCAGCAGCAAAATGGCCGCTCATTACCACGAGATTGAGTGCACCTGGAACAAGCCACTCACTCACCAGCTGACTCACTCAAGTCAGTCAAGTCAGGCAACCAGAAGCACAGAAGGCAGAAGCACCCAGAAGCACCAAAAACCTCTACTCAGTTTCATTCTAGAGACTCCAATGGTCGGTGATTATGGGTTACATTTTGGTTTACATTCCTGTTGCTGCTTAAATGTCGGACGAAATGCTGATTAATTTATTGGGTAAATTGTTTAAAATTCAATTGGAGGAACCATCGTATTGCATTGCAGCACTGATTCATGTTGGGTTTGCATCTTTAAATTCATATTGTGGTTTATAGTTAATCAGTTAAAAGAATAAGTCACGAAAGTCCAATCAGGATAATCAAATGTTTTTTTTTAGTTCTTGAATTGGTTATTTATTTATGGTATAGCTGGTCTTTTATTTTATTGATTGATATGTTTAGTTCTAGTTTTTATTTTTATATTTTTTTTGGTAAATTATAAACTGAGTTAGTAATTTATCTTTTAATGGAGTTGTATTAGTTTTAAATTATGTTCCCACTTGCACTTCTTTGTTACACGTATTTACGTTGTCTGTCTTGTCTCCATGGGGACCACAATGGAAATAAGCCTTCGGGCTTTATTGTGTTTTTATCCTCGGTGATATGTTGTCTCATGTCCTGTTTTTATCACCAAATAAAGTCAATCAATCAATCAAATTTGCCCGTGTCTAATCGGGTCCCGAGTCCTATCGGGGATCATCAAACATGCATGTAGTATCGAACAAACATTTGTTCAACATGTCTCTGTAGTCCCAGGTTCAAGCCAACAAGCAAATCCATTTGCTGCGGCTGCATTTAATGTGCAATCCCAAATCTGTTCCGGCTAACAGTGGCCGCTTCCCTCCCGTGTGCAATCGGGGATCATCAAAACATGCACGTAGTATCAAACAAACATTTGTCCCTGGTTTCAGTTAAACGTACGGCACTACTCCTGCACTCATTTCAGGCCGGGGCCAACAAGCAACGGTATATGTTGCTGCGGCCGCATTTTTCTCCCGGTTCCAATCGGGTTTAACAACATGCCTCAGTAGTCCCAGTTTCAGCCAACAAGCAAGTCCATGTTGCTGCGGCTGTGTAGTCTTAGTCCAGCCAACAAGCAAATCCATTTGCTGCGGCTGTGTAGTCTCAGTTTCCAGTCTACAAGCAAATTCAGCCAACAAGCAAATCAATTTTGCTGCGGCAGTTCTAGCCAACAAGCAAATCATTTTGCGGCGGCTGTAGTATCAGTTTCCAGCCAAGCCATGTTGCTGCGGCGCACTTAACGTTTTCAGCCAACAAGCAACTCTGTCCATGTTGCTGCGGCTGCGTTCCTCTCCCGGTTCCAATCGAGTTTTTTAACAACATGCCTCTGTAGTCTTAGTTTCCAGCCAACTTTTCTTTTTCATAACATGTTTCCTTTCCTATGCATCCAATCTATTGGTCCAAATCTAGTCATTTAGATAAAGTATAATCCTTGTAAACTTTCTGGCCTATGCTAAGTAGCGCGCAAGCTACTCAGCTAGCCACCGGCTCCATGCTATACTGCGCATGCGCGGGGCTGGTTTAATGTTGCCAAAGAGTGTATAGCAAAGCAAGATGCGACACATTCGGTCGGTCTTCCGCTGCATGCTTCAGGCAAAAGTAATAAATTTAGATCCATTAAGCCTAGTGCCAGAGTAGCAGTCCTCCAAACTCCTTGCTTTGGCTAATCCAGGGCTGCCAGAGCAAAGTTCCCTCACGCAGAAGCGAGGTATTCCAACTTTTAACACGGATTTCTTTCAAAACACCGCAGCTTGCATTTCCGGGTGACGTGATTACCCAGAGACCAGAGCAGCACCAAGCATGATGGGAAATGTAGTTCATTGCTTTACTTCAGCATTCACAAGGCACATGTTAAATGCAGTATGATGTGGATCATTGTTCCTTTGCATTGCACCGTAACACGGGCATCACGTTTCAGATTTTGCTGTTTATCTGTCATTAATGTGATAACAATTATCCTTGCAGGTAT